>NC_042963.1:33558818-33766318 GCF_901001165.1 Salmo trutta
TCACCCATTCAAATATCTTCTATCCTATCCATACCAATATCCTGAATGACTTTTGGGAGTTCACTGCCTCCCTCACTGTGCATTTTCATTGTGCATTTTGGGCTGGTGCTTTATGACCCTGATGGGACTCCATTAATGAGGAAGTGCACGTGTCTTCAGATCCTGTCGGGCCATGTCTGCACTTCCTCTCTGGGCTTTATGACTAGGCCACGTAATGAATGCCATTCATCTTGGTCTTACACAGAAACACACATGGACACACCCCCGTGCTAGAGAAGGTACACTTCACACACAGACACACACCCGTGCTAGAGAAGGTACATTTCACACACACACAGACACACACACAGACACACACCTGTGCTAGAGAAGGTACACTTCACACACACACACAGACACACACCCGTGCTAGAGAAGGTAAACTTCACACACACACACACACCCGTGCTAGAGAAGGTACACTTCACACACACACAGAAACACACACAGACACACACTCACCCAGAAGCTAAATTACTAATATCCATTTTTGACAAAGGTTTGGTAATGATAAAAGACAAATGATGTGTAGAAAATGGCCATAATAAAGGTAAATGTGTCTACACTTCTGATACATGGGACAATACATCTATAGGACAATAACTATTCAATGATGGCACTCGAAGCAACATTGGGTCAGAAACACACCTATAGCTTAGTGAACCAAAGCCCCCCCTCCCCCCCGTCAGGGATCAATGACATTAACCAGGAGCAGTGGTATGTTCCCAGGGTTCACTCTGTTGCTCTCCACATGACACACCACAAAGCTTTATGGCCCACATCCATCCATCAGTCACACACACACATCAGTGTCAGGCCCAGAGATTTATGGGAGATGTAGTTGCAGCTGATTGAGCATCAGTCTTCTTGAGGAGGACCTGTGGTCTGCCAGTCTGCCCCCAGATGGATATATGAACCTCTTCATCCCGTTTTCCTTTCACCTCCTCCCCTCAACCCCTCTTCTGCTGCTTATTCCCTCCTTTCCTTCATTCTCTCTGCTCCACTTCTCCCCTCCATCACCGTGAGCACTTTATGAGTGATGATCTGAAACATATAGTTCTTACCTGATGGAGATCTGGTAACAAAAAGGTTACAAGGCCAACTGCCCCCCCCCCCCCCCCCCCCCGCTCAGCGACGCTTTCAGACCCCCAGCCACATCCCACTCTGTCCACACACCCCAATGCCTCTCTCTCTCTCACCCCCCCCCCAATGCCCCTCTCTCTCTCACCCCCCCCCCCAATTCCCCTCTCTCTCTCACACCCCCCCATTCCCCTCTCTCTCTCACACCCCCCCATTCCCCTCTCTCTCTCACACCCCCCATTCCCCTCTCTCTCTCTCTCACCCCCCCATTCCCCTCTCTCTCTCTCTCACCCCCCCAATTCCCCTCTCTCTCTCTCACCCCCCCATTCCCCTCTCTCTCTCTCACCCCCCCCAATTCCCCTCTCTCTCTCTCTCTCTCTCACATCCCCCCCAATTCCCCTCTCTCTCTCACACCCCCCCATTCCCCTCTCTCTCACACTCCCCCCCCCAATTCCCCTCTCTCTCTCACACTCCCCCCCCAATTCCCCTCTCTCTCTCACACCCCCCCCAATTCCCCATCTCTTTCTCACCCCCCCAATCCCCATCTCTTTCTCACACACCCCCCAATGCCCCTCTCTGTCACACACACCCCCCAATCCCCATCTCTTTCTCACCCCCCCATGCCCCTCTCTCTCACACACACCCCCCAATCCCCATCTCTTTCTCACACCCCCAATCCCCCTCTCTCTCTCTCACACCCCCAATCCCCATCTCTCTCACACACCCCCCAATTCCCCTCTCTCACACACCCCCCAATTCCCCTCTCCCTCTCACACACCCCCAAAACCCCCTCTCTCTCACACACACCCACTGTTGCAGGATGTAAGCCCCCCATAGTCCTGGCTCTGTGGTATCTTAGTGAGGAGTGTAAGCTGGCCATGCCTCATCATTCAGCAGCCTACAGTTTATTCATTCATTATGACAGAGTATTAATGTGCTGTGGTGACACACACACACACACTGCGTTATTTTGGCTTATTTATCATGACTCAGTAAGGACAGCAGTTCCCTTTAGTGGGGAGATGAGATCACCAATTAACTCACTGTTCTGTTCACTGCCATGCAGACAGACCTGGAGAATGACAGAGAGGTGTCAATGAACCTGTCCTGTAGAGTCAGACAGATCGAGGGAGAAAACAGTTTCCCCCAAAAAGGTCTGCTTTAGATGGTTGCCTGGTGTTCCAGGATGAGAGAGGGCAATGTTGGGGGTCATAGGTCAACACCTACATACTGTAGACATCTTTATGAGGCATGGTTCCCCCTGATGCCTCGTTCATAAGTCTGACTTAGTTAGAAGTTCATAGGTACAACAGATAAGAGCCACACAGAGAGAAGTAAGTGGAGTTTCATACACTAACACACACCTCCCCGCTGGCACACATAAAGCAATATGGCCCTGTGGTCCCCAGTAGACCTGGGCCCTAATAAAGGCTTACGGTCTGAAGGAAACTGCTCTGAGCCTCCCTCTGCACGCACACGCACACACAAGGACCGGTTGTGATCACAGGTGGTGGTGTGCTTGGTAATTTGTGCAGTCTTTGTGGTCCAGAAGAATAGAGCAAAGCAGAGCGGGGCAGAGTAGAGCAGGGCAGAGTAGAGCAGGGCAGAGTAGAGCAGAGTAGAGTAGAGCAGGGCAGAGTAGAGCAGGGCAGAACAGAGCAGGGCAGAGTAGAGTAGAGCAGAGCAGGGAAGAACAGAACAGAGCAGAGTAGAGCAGGGCAGAGTAGAGCAGGGCAGAGTAGAGCAGGGCAGAGTAGAGCAGGGCAGAGTAGAGCAGAGTAGAGTAGAGCAGGGCAGAGTAGAGCAGGGCAGAACAGAGCAGAGTAGGGCAGAGCAGAACAGAACAGAGCAGAGTAGAGCAGGGCAGAGTAGAGCAGGGCGGAGTAGAGCAGAGCAGGGCAGAGCAGAACAGAGCAGAGTAGAGCAGGGCAGAGTAGAGCAGGGCAGAGTAGAGCAGGGCAGAGTAGAGCAGAGCAGGGCAGAGCAGAACAGAACAGAGCAGAGTAGAGCAGGGCAGAGTAGAGCAGGGCAGAGTAGAGCAGGGCAGAGTAGAGCAGGGCAGAGCAGGGCAGAGTAGAGCAGGGCAGAACAGAGCAGGGCAGAGTAGAGTAGGGCAGGGCAGAGTAGAGCAGGGCAGAGTAGAGCAGGGCAGAGTAGAGTAGAGCAGGGCAGAGTAGAGCAGGGCAGAGTAGAGCAGGGCAGAACAGAGCAGGGCAGAGTAGGGCAGAGTAGAGTAGAGCAGGGCAGAGTAGAACAGAACAGAGCAGATTAGAGCAGGGCAGAGTAGAGCAGGGCAGAGTAGAGCAGAGCAGGGCAGAGCAGAACAGAACAGAGCAGAGTAGAGCAGGGCAGAGTAGAGCAGGGCAGAGTAGAGCAGAGCAGAGCAGAGTAGAGCAGAGTAGAGCAGAGCAGAACAGAGCAGAGTAGAGCAGGGCAGAGTAGAGCAGGGCAAAGTAGAGCAGGGCAGAGTAGAGCAGGGCAGAGTAGAGCAGGGCAGAGTAGAGCAGAGCAGGGCAGAATAGAGCAGAGCAGAGCAGGGCAGAGTAGAGCAGGGCAGAGTAGAGCAGAGCAGGGCAGAGCAGAACAGAACAGAGCAGAGTAGAGCAGGGCAGAGTAGAGCAGGGCAGAGTAGAGCAGAGCAGAGCAGAGTAGAGCAGAGTAGAGCAGAGCAGGGCAGAGCAGAACAGAGCAGAGTAGAGCAGGGCAGAGTAGAGCAGGGCAAAGTAGAGCAGGGCAGAGTAGAGCAGGGCAGAGTAGAGCAGGGCAGAGTAGAGCAGAGCAGGGCAGAATAGAGCAGAGCAGAGCAGGGCAGAGTAGAGCAGGGCAGAACAGAGCAGGGCAGAGTAGAGTAGGGCAGGGCAGAGTAGAGCAGGGCAGAGTAGAGCAGGGCAGAGTAGAGTAGAGTAGAGCAGGGCAGAGTAGAGTAGAGTAGAGTAGAGCAGGGCAGAGTAGAGTAGAGTAGAGTAGAGCAGGGCAGAGTAGAGTAGGGCAGGGCAGAGTAGAGCGGGGCAGAGTAGAGCAGGGCAGAGTAGAGCAGGGCAGAGTAGAGCAGGGCAGAGTAGAGTAGAGCAGAGTGGAGCAGGGCAGAGTAGAGCAGGGCAGGGCAGAGCAGAACAGAACAGAACAGAGCAGAGTAGGGCAGGGCAGAGTAGAGCAAGGCTGAGTAAAGCTGGGCAGATTAGAGGAGGGCAGGGCAGAGTAGATCAGGGCGTGGCAGAGTAGAGCAGGGCAGAGTAGAGCAGGGCAGAGCAGGGCAGGGCAGAGCAGGGCAGGGCAGAGTAGAGCAGGGCAGAGTAGAGCAGAGCAGAGACGAGCAGGGCAGAGTAGAGCAGGGCAGAGTAGAGTAGAGCAGAACAGAACAGAGCAGAGCAGAACAGAACAGAGCAGGGCAGAGTAGAGCAGGGCAGAGTTGAGTAGAGCAGAGCAGGGCAGAGCAGAACAGAACAGAGCAGAGTAGAGCAGGGCAGAGCAGAACAGAACAGAACAGAGCAGAGTAGAGCAGGGCAGAACAGAGCAGAGCAGAACAGAGCAGAGTAGGGTTTAACCTGTAATATGCTCCCTGCTCCCCTGTTGCTGCTGGTCGGGTTTTACTACAGGGGAAATTACACCTGCTCTCTGACTTGAGACCAACACACACACACACACACACTGACTCCTCAGACGTGTGTGTGTGTGTGTGTGTGTGTGTGTGTGTGTGTGTGTGTACTGTAGCTACATTTAGGCCCTGGCTGCCACAACATCACTTAACAACAAAACGTTTTATAGTGGTGCTTCACACTCCATTAAAACTCTGATTCTGCTCTAAAAATATGAGTCTCTCTGACGGCCATAACAGATGAACAGCCTGTATAGTCCTTCCTGAACGGCTCTCATCTCCTCACAGGGTGGCTGCAGGGTCACTGGAATACAGAAGCTAATATGGTGTTAACACATTAAAACACTGCTTTGTCGTCATGCTGTAACTATACCACATCAACCCCCTGCTGTGGACCACACATTTTTAAACAGATTTAGTAGATGCCAATCTGGTGTTAAAGGTACATGCACACGTGAACTCACAACCGATTATAAGCAGAGCTGCTATGTTAAAATAATACCTCAATGTCCTTTTCACAGCAGTAAATCATCCTATGTGCTGCCTCATACATCAATTCTATTAGCAATATGCTGCTCTGAAATGAATCTAACAAATGTATTATCTGCTAGTCAAACATAAGCTCAACGATAATATCCATACATGACACACAGCGTTCCGGTCTGTTGCGTGTAGAATTTCCACATTTCAGGAAATCGTTTGTGAGCTATTGATGTTTGAAGGCCCGAATGTCTGGCGAATATCGAAACTCAAGCCAACTTTACCACGGTTTTTCACCAAGCTTTTCGCCTGGGACATTTTTTATCTGCTCTACCACACACCTATCTGGTAAGGTTGAAGGCCTCCACTCATACTCAGCCTCCCCAAAAAATCTTCTCCCAAGCCGGTGTGACACCTACTCCCGTTGCCTGCTACACTGCTGCTTGGATCCCACCCGGCGATCAGTTCCCCGTCTGCCCTGACCCGTCTCCCCCTGTCTGGTACAGGTACCCCCTCTCTCCAGAGCTTTTGTTCACCTCCAGTACACACATACACACACACACTCCGCCGACTTAGGACTGATCTGAATTTTATGTAGGCTAATTAACTTGTGAAGCTTATTATGTGAGCTTACTCAGAAACACTTTAATTAACTAGTATATTCCTACTATTTATTTATTTTATCTCAGACTTTTATAGCCTACTGGACTCATAGAGAACTACTACTCTGTCCAGTTATCTTGTTGGGGCGAGTGACTCTTTCAATTTATAATGGCTAGCCCGGCCTGTACCTTACCTGCCCTAAACTCTCTCCTGGCCCCTTACAAGTCTGAATTTGTCCTGCTAGGTGGCCTAAACTGGGACATGGTTAAACCACCTGACAAAATCACAAAACAATGGGACTCCCTAAATCTTTCTCAGATTATCACCAATCCCACAAGGTATGACTCCAAACTCCCAGAAAAGGCTACTCTCCTCGATGTTATCCTCACAAATAATCCTGATAGGTATCAGTCTGGAGTTTTCTGTAATGACCTTAGTGATCACTGTTTTACAGCCTGTGTTCGTAATGGCTGCTCAGTGAAACGACCTGTCCTAATTCATCATAGATGCTTGCTAAACAACTTTAATAATGAGCAAGCCTTCCTCACATTTACATTCACGTCATTTAGCAGATGCTCTTATCCAGAGCGACTTACAAATTGTCGTTCCTTCATGACATGGCTCTGTAACTTGGTATAGAATCAGCTTTATCCCTTCCGTCAAAGATGCTTGGACCTTCTTTTTTGATATTTTCAGTGGTATTGTTAAAAAACATGCCCCCATAAAGACAAATTTGTATTGAAAACCGGTTCAATCCCTGGTTTGACCGTGATCTGGCAGAGTTACTCCGCCTCAGGAACACCATTTGGCTAAAGGCTCGGCACACACACACTCAGGCTGACTGGCTGTCGTTTAGAAAAATGAGAAATAAGTGCACTCAGGCTATCCGGAAGGCCAAAGGTAGTTACTTTAAGGAGCAGTTCTCTCTATGGGTGTAACCTCAAAATGTTGTGTAAAATGATTAAAGACCTGGAGAATAAACCCTCCTCCTCACAGCTGCCCATGTCCCTTTATGTTGATGATGTGGTTGTTACTGACAAGAAACACATGGCTGCAGTTTTAATCAAATACAGTTCAAAAATATTTACTAAATAAACTAAAGTAAAACAATTAAATAACAATAATATATATATTTTAAATGTTATTATTTAACCTTTATTTAACTAGGCAATACCTAGGCAATAACGAGGCTATATACAGGGGGTACCGGTCCCGAGTGAATGTGCGGGGGTACAGGTTAGTCGAGGTAATTTGTACATGAAGGTAGGGGTAAAGTGACTATGTACAGATAATAAACAGCGAGTAGCAGCAGTGTAAAAACACTACTAGTCCAGGTGGCCATTTGATTAGCCTACGGGCTCATTCCACTAGACCAGTGGTTCCCAAACTATTTATAGTCCCGTACCCCTTCAAACATTCAACCTCCAGCTGCGTACCCCCTCTAGCACCAGGGTCAGCACACTCTCAAATGTTGTTTTTTGCCATCATTGTAAGCAAGCCAGGATACTCTGAGCGAAGCCCAATCCAGAAATCTGGCAGTGGCTTCTGATTAAACAACATTTTCACAGAACTGCTTGTTGCAATTTTGATGAGGCTCTCTTGTTCAGATATCGGTAAGTGGACTGGAGGCAGGGCATGAAAGGGTTAATGAATACAGTTGTTTGTGTCGTCCGTTTCGGGAAAGTACCTGCGTAATTGTGCACCCAGCTCACTCAGGTGCTTCGCTACATCACATTTGACATTGTCCGTAAGCTTGAGTTCATTTGCACACAAAAAATCATACAATACACCTGTGTGTTGTCCTTGTTAATGCAGACAGAGAAAAGCTACAACTTCTTTATCATAGCCTCAATTTTGTCCCACACATTGAATGTAGTTGTGGAGAGTCCCTGTAATCCTAGATTCAGATCATTCAGATGAGAAAAAACATCACCCAGATAGGCCAGTTGTGTGAGAAACTCGTCATCATGCAAGCGGTCAGACAAGTGAAAATGATAGTCAGTAAAGTCAACTTTAACCCGTCTCAAACACCTCAAACGTGTCAATACTTTGCCCCTTGATAACCAGCGCACTTCTGTATGTTGTAAAAGCATCACATGGTCGCTGCCCATATCATTGCATAGTGCAGAAAATACATGAGAGATCAGGGGCCTTGCTTTAACAAAGTTAACCATTTTCACTGTAGTGTCCAAAACGTCTTTCAAGGTTTAAGGCATTTTCTTGGCAGCAAGAGCCTCTCGGTGGATTCTGCAGTGTAACCAAGTGGCGTCGGGAACAACTGCTTATATGCGCGTTACCTCTCCACTGTGTCTCCCTGTCATGGCTTTTGCGCCATCAGTACAGATACCAACATGAGCAACAGCTACGTTTGGCTACATATATGAACCATTAGTGGAATTCCCGCGAGAGAGTAACGGTTAATGTGATTGGATGTTAATTATTTGACTAGGATACCTGTATTTGACATTGTGTTGTTATTTCTCTGAACACTAGATGGTTAATGTGATTGGATGTTATTTATTTGACTAGGATACCTGTATTTGACATTGTGTTGTTATTTCGCTGAACACTAGATGGTTAATGTGATTGGATGTTATATATTTGACTAGGCTACCTGTATTTGACATTGTGTTGTTATTTCTCTGAACACTAGATGGTTTCATGTTATTTTTGGCAGTGAAACGAAGCTACTCAGGTGAGAGAAAAACTCACTCAAATGTATAGCCCCGTTGGAAAATATAAATGGATTGTTTGAAAATATGACTTAAAAAAAAATTGGATCACATTTTTATTTGGCGCACCCCGACGGCATTGTGTACCCCAGTTTGGGAATACCTGCACTAGAGGACTGGCTACGTCCTGGGTTTTATTTAAGGGCATATCTTTTATTTTTATTTATTTATTTTTATTTATATATTTTTCTCCCCAATTTCGTTGGGGAGAAAAATCTATGTCCCCAAAAATCATGGTTTCACAATTAATGGCACCCTTAAAGATTATGGCAAATAACATCTACCAAAATTAAACCAGGACTTAAATTCCACTTATTTAAGTTTATCTAAAGTCTTAAGGAACTATATTGAGCCATTACATCTCTTCCTGTTTCACTAGGGTATAAAAATGAGGTAACACGCATACAATATCCCTTTGTCATCCAACACCATGAAGAAAAGAACTGGCAGTTCAAAAGAGACAGATGGTCGTAGACCTTCATTAATCTGGTAACGGCTACAAGAAGATCCACAAACGGTTGAATATACCACTGAGCACTGTCAGGGCAATTATTAAAACAACTCTAAAGATATGGAACAGTTGAAAACCTCATAGGTAGAGGACACAAATGCATTTTGCCCCCCAGGATAGGGAGGAGGATGGTGAGAGAAGCAACAAAACCCCCAAGAATCACTGTGAAAGAATTGCAGGCCTTGGTGGCGTCTTGGGGTCGCCAGGTTTAAAAAAGCACCATCAGACGCCACCTCCACAACCACAGGCTCTTTGGAAGGGTTGCCAGAAGAAAGCCCTTTCTGACCCCAAGACACAAACGCAAGCGCTTGGAGTTTGACAAACGTCATTTAAATTATGACTGAAAGAAGGTGCTCTGGTCATATGAGACCAAAATGTAACGTTCGGCCTTGGCCATCTCAGTCGCCGGACATCAATCCAATCGAAAACCTGTGGGCTGAGTGGAAGAGGGCAGTTGATAAGCGCAAACCCAGGAATGTGAAGGATCTTGAAAGGATCTGCATAGAGGAATGGTCCAAAATCCCTCCAAATGTGTTCCTTAACCTTGTCAAACATTACAGGAAAAGACCATGCTGTTATCCTTGCCAGAGGTGGTGGCACTAAGTACTAAATGAGGAGTGCCAATAATTAGGAAACCTTGATTTTGGTGAAATGTATTTTGCATTAAATAATTGTATGATTTTGGTTGGTTCCATTGAAAGATTAATAAAGTACAGTATTTCTCACATGTTGGTATTTTGAGTTTCTCTCTATAATTATATTGTTGATATATTTATTGTTTGTGCATTGCCAGTCAGGGGTGCCAGTCATTTTGGAGCCCAATGTATATCGTACAGGTCAGTTTGTCGTCAGGATGAATAGTCTGGCAAAACGGGAGTCAGTATATCCTATAAGTAAAATACCGAAAGAGAACTTCAGGTGACGACCGGAACCCCGGTGTCTTTGATAATATGAGTGAGGTATTCCACCAGAACACCCTCCTTACATGATCGAGGAAGAGGTGTTGCTTATTTTTGAATGACTCAGACACTGTGTCTGACCTTTTATAGGGTAGGAGGAACACCAATCCCCGATGCTTACCTCTCTACGTCCAGCCAATCATGGCTGGCATAGTGTAATAAAGACTTCTCACGAATACGCTCGGGGTGTATCCCATAAGTGAAATACTTCACACATACTATCAGAGAACTGGGGTTACGGTCGTAACTTAAGTTTCCTCTATCGTAATCGCTCCTCCTACCCATGCTAGATTACGGAGACAAAATGTATAGATCGGCAGGTAAGGGTGTTCTCAAGCGGCTAGATGTTCTTTACCATTCGGCCATAAGATTTGCCACCAATGCTCCTTATAGGACACATCACTATACTCTATACTCCTCTGTAAACTGGTCATCTCTGTATACCCGTCGCAAGACCCACTGGTTGATGCTTATTTATAAAATCCTCTTAGACCTCATTCACCCCTATTTGAGATACCTACTACAGCCCTCATCCTCCATATACAACACCCGTTCTGCCAGTCATATTCTGTTAAAGGTCCCCAAAGCACACACATCCCTGGGTTGCTTGTCTTTTCAGTTCACTGCAGCTAGCGACTGGAACAAGCTGCAACAAATACTCAAACTTGACAGTTTAATCTCATTCTCTTCATTCAAAGACTCAATCATGGACACTCTTACTGACACTTGTGGCTGCTTCGCGTCGTCTCTACTTTTGTGCTGTTGTCTGTGCCCAACAATGTTTGTACCATATTTGTGCTGCTACCATGTTGTGCTGCTACCATGTTGTGCTCCTACCATGTTGTGTTACTACCGTGTTGTTGTCTTAGGTCTCTATATATGTAGTGTTGTGGTGTCTCTCTTTATGTAGTGTTGTGGTGTCTCTCTTTATGTAGTGTTGCGGTGTCTCTCTTTATGTAGTGTTGTGGTGTCTCTCTTTATGTAGTGTTGCGGTGTCTCTCTTTATGTAGTGTTGTGGTGTCTCTCTTTATGTAGTGTTGCGGTGTCTCTCTTTATGTAGTGTTGCGGTGTCTCTCTTTATGTAGTGTTGTCTCTCTTTATGTAGTGTTGCGGTGTCTCTCTTTATGTAGTGTTGCGGTGTCTCTCTTTATGTAGTGTTGCGGTGTCTCTCTTTATGTAGTGTTGTGGTGTCTCTCTTTATGTAGTGTTGCGGTGTCTGTCTTTATGTAGTGTTGCGGTGTCTCTCTTTATGTAGTGTTGTGGTGTCTCTCTTTATGTAGTGTTGTGGTGTCTCTCTTTATGTAGTGTTGTGGTGTCTCTCTTTATGTAGTGTTGTGGTGTCTCTCTTTATGTAGTGTTGCGGTGTCTCTCTTTATGTAGTGTTGTGGTGTCTCTATGTAGTGTTGTGGTGTCTCTCTTTATGTAGTGTTGTGGTGTCTCTCTTTATGTAGTGTTGCGGTGTCTCTCTTTATGTAGTGTTGTGGTGTCTCTATGTAGTGTTGTGGTGTCTCTCTTTATGTAGTGTTGTGGTGTCTCTCTCATCATGATGTGTGTTTAATCCCAGCCATCCTCCCCACAGGAAGACCTTTGCTTCATGGTAGGCCGTCATTACAAATAAGAATTTCTTCTAAACTGACTTGCCTAGTTAAATAAAAATAGAAAATGTAAAAAATATATAAATATCATCAAATCACTGTGCATAGTATCACAGTAACACAAAACACAAACATTTGTCACGTGAGACCAAGTACGTCTCAACTCCTTATGGCTGTGTACGCATGGTGTGTGTGTGTGTGTGTGTGTGTGTGTGTGTGTGTGTGTGTGTGTGTGTGTGTGTGTGTGTGTGTGTGTGTGTGTGTGTGTGTGTGTGATGTATCGAGGTTTGACTGATTCTGTGAGCCTGGGGGTTTAAACACACACACAGCCTCTTGTCCTCTATATCAAGCCCAGGGTAGAGGACAGCGAGGAGGGTGGTGTCTGGGGATACTCAGTGTATAGGAGATGAGGAGAGACAACGTCACACAGGAAAGAGCTCACGGAGACAGTCAGTCTCTATCCTAACATCAAACATCTCATTAGGTCTAATTAATGTTGGGATCATATGTAGAAACATCATCATGTTAGTCCTTGGTAGACATTCAATAGTCAGTCTTGGGTCCTTAGATAAAGATTCTGGGCCTTGCCATTTCAATTGGAAACCTTGATATGTAAATAATATCCTTGTGGTGCTGCTAGATAAGATGATTGAAGACAAAAAGATAAACATGGCGTAAATGTGTGAATGTCTCTAAATTCAATGACACCACATTGTTACATTGGTCCATAAATTGACTGCAACAACGGCAGACAGACTGGCAGCCATAGCCAGACTAAAATAAACCCCCCCGGAATAAAGCAGACTATTACTACTATTCTGTAGTGTTCTAAAGACTACCGCTCTGCTCTGGTCAGCACTTCTCTCTCTTTTCACTAATAAAGACTGGCAATGCTTGGCAGAGGAGAGATGGAGAAATGGAGTGAGAGAGAGTGAGAGTGAGAGTGAGTGAGAGAAGGGAAGATGAACCCCAGTAAAAAGCCTACTGCAGATGATTGTTACCTTTGACCTATCCTGCCATTAAGAGCATTCCTCCTGCAGGGTGAGAACTCTTCCTTCAAAAAGAGAGAGAAACAGGGAGCAGAGGGATGTGACAAATAGATTATAAAACATTTTTACGTTTAAAACAGGCTGTTTTGGGGGGTTAAAACGATGAGAAAAATTAATAAAAGGCCACGTGAATTCACAATGCAGAATATTGTGCTATTGCGTATGGTGGGTCTATTACGTATGGTGGGTCTATTACCTATGGTGGGTCTATTGCGTATGGTGGGTCTATTGCGTATGGTGGGTCTATTGCGTATGGTGGGTCTATTGCGTATGGTGGGTCTATTGCGTATGGTGGGTCTATTGCGTATGGTGGGTTTATTGAGTATGGTGGGTCTATTGCTTATGGTGGGTCTATTGCGTATGGTGGGTCTATTGCGTATGGTGGGTCTATTGTGTATGGTGGGTCTATTGTGTATGGTGGGTCTATTGCGTATGGTGGGTCTATTGCGTATGGTGGGTCTATTGCGTATGGTGGGTCTATTGCGTATGGTGGGTCTATTGCGTATGGTGGGTCTATTACGTATGGTGGGTCTATTGCGTATGGTGAGTCTATTACGTATGGTGGGTCTATTGCGTATGGTGGGTCTATTGCGTATGGTGGGTCTATTGCGTATGGTGGGTCTATTGCGTATGGTGGGTCTATTACGTATGGTGGGTCTATTGCGTATGGTTGGTCTATTACGTATGGTGGGTCTATTGCGTATGGTGGGTCTATTGCGTATGGTGGGTCTATTGCGTATGGTGGGTCTATTGCGTATGGTGGGTCTATTGCGTATGGTGGGTCTATTGCGTATGGTGGGTCTATTGCGTATGGTGGGTCTATTACGTATGGTGGGTCTATTGCGTATGGTGGGTCTATTACGTATGGTGGGTCTATTGCGTATGGTGGGTCTATTGCGTATGGTGGGTCTATTGCGTATGGTGGGTCTATTGCGTATGGTGGGTCTATTGCGTATGACTGCTAGGAGGCAATGAAGTTGTATCTACCGCAGTCATAGATGAGTTAGCTGACAACGTCAGGAAAACAATGTGCTCGCTTCAGTTGGGCAGAAGTCTGTGATTCTGGATGGCCAGATGGCAACAATGACAAGAAACTGCCATGTGGGGAATCGTAAGTGACTCGTTTCAGCTGGTTTCATCTTGTTCTTCATACTACGTCTTGTTTTGATGTGTTGATGCTGATATGGCTAAAATTCGCTAGCTAACCAACAACCGTAAGGATATATTTGAGACCCAACAAGTGCTCATTGTGCAAATTAATTTATGTTTTCAATAGACATTGGAGACTAAATATAGTTTAAATGTTGTCAACAATCTAAGCCAATAGGTCTGTTTTGCCCCAACCCATATATAGGCTTAATCTCAAACTGAACACTTGGCCCCTAGTGTCACGGAATTCTAGGACCAGTGGAGATGCGGAATCAGGCGCAGGAGACAGAGGGCCGGGGCAACAGAGTTTTAATGCAACGGGAAAAAACACAATAGCCGAAAGGCACAGGGCGCTCAATAAAGTCCGCCAGGGAAAACACATTCCCAAAAGAAACACTAGGAAAAAAGCGCACGGGGCGCAGCCCGGCAATAAAGCTGACACAGGCCAGCAAAACAGACCACACACACACAACTGTCCTGAGTGGACAATAAACAATCCCACACGAGAACCCAAACTGAAAATACACACTAAATAACCCCCCACTAATGACAGACACAAAATAGGTACGGGATAGACAGACAAAACCAAAAGACACAGAAACATAGATCAGTGGCAGCTAATAGGCCGGCGACGACGACCGCCGAGCGCCGCCCGACCGAGGAGGGGCGCCACCTTCGTTGGATACTGTGACACCTAGCCCTTACTGAGTGGCCATTTACTGTTTTGATCGATAGTGATCAGTCAAGTCTTTTGGCAAAAATGAGCATTAAGACGACGCACACTCAACGTCCCAACTGCTACTCAATATTCCTTATCCAGTCATGAGCATTGTCATAGTCTCCCGCGACCGGTCTTGTGCATGACTCACTCGCTATGAAACACAGGCAGTCACATACTCTGACAGATGTATACTCTGACACTGAGAACATTGTAAAAACAACTCAGCAAAAATGTTAAAGAAACATGTAAAGGGTATTTATCTGGCCATCCAGAATCACAACAACTCACAGACGTCTGCCCCATGAAGTGTGCGTATCGTTTTCATGACGTTGTCAGCTAACTCATCTACACTGAGTGTACAAAACATTAAGAACAACTTCCTGATATTGAGTTACACCCCCTTTTGCCCTCAGAACAGTCTCAATTCATAGTGGATTTAACAGGTGACCTCAAGAAGGGATCATGGCTTTCACCTGGATTCACCTCGTAAGTCTGTCATGGAAAGAGCCTGTTCCTAATGTTTTGTACACTCAATATATAGCCGTGGCAAACAATTTGAAAGATGCATATCTCCCATTAACGTTACAGCATTGTATCATTACGTATTTGTTTCATTTTTATTTCTCCCTTCATGATGATGATCAGGGCCTGTTAGTGGTAGTTTTGTGTTAACGGCACTGTGACTTTCATTTTGTGGAAGAAAAAAACAAACATCGTTTTCCGTTGCACGTTCACTCCCTTTCAGCAGACAAAAGGATGAAGAGAAAAAGAGCAAGAGAAGAGACAGAGCAATGATGGAGAGGGAGTTTGAAGTCCTAACAGGGTCCAGACAACAAAGCCAGGAGGTGGAACATCCATAAAGGCTGAGCCATTCTCTACAGTGACAGGATCAGTCATCTAGACTCTCCACATATGACCCCTAAATAGTGACTCATCACTAACACACATAACTTCACGACAGGCCTTGAAAATACTGCATATCTAGCAAAATAAGGCCAGGTTATTGTTTGATTAATTCAAAATGATTCCTATTTGGCTCTTTCCATACAACACTTGCCTATAGCTCACTGTGGTCAGTACCATTAACACCCTCTCGTCTTCAGAAGAAAGAAGGCTCCTTCTTACTATGAGACGTAAGACAGCTAACTGTGTGGGAGTGTGTTTGTTTGTTCTTTGTTTGTGTGTAATAACTACGCAGTCCAGTCTACTCCTACGTGGGGAGAGGGTGAAGAATGCTAGCAAGGCACTTTAGGCTTCATGTAGGCTCTCCTCTTCTCCCCGGACACGCTATTAGCAGTCTGGAGAGAGAGATGTATGTCCCAAGCCAGGAGAAATGCATAATCAAGCATTTAAACACACTCTCTCTATCACACACAGACATACACACACACACACACACACACACGTAGAGACAGACACACGCAAATACAGACGCACACGCCTACATGCACATCAGCCACACATACAGTTATGTTTGTCCACACACACACAATCATCCCAATGCTTTCTATAAAACCCTCTATAATATCCAGCCTGGTTATGTTGCACAATATCCCTCCATTTTATGCACCTGTGTTATATCCTGCTGAAATCCCCTATAGAATACGATGGTAAATCTGGTGTAGTTGAGTGGCTCTGTGTGGGTCTGCTCTGAGAAGGAATCAAGGAGAGAGAGAGGGCTGAGGGGATGAGAAGAGTCTTCCCATCTCATTTACATCACGCCATTCCAATCCTCTTCTCTCCTGCCTCTCGCCACTAAACTAATGCAGGGATGGGGGGTGTTTATGGCTGAGCAGGAAGGGTAAACAGGAAGTAATAAAATAAATAAGGTGAGAGACGTGAAAGCGTCCCGGGAGAATAGGAGACATGCTACTAATATGTGAGGAAACAGGCCAATTTGCAGCGCATGTCGTCCTGGGAATAGGACAGAGGCCTGTGAATGATTCTGCTCATGTAGCTGATGAGAGGAGAGGGGAGAGGAGGGAGGAAAGGGAGGATAGTGTTCTTTAACGTGAGATGTGTTTGTGGGAGGATCTGAAAGGGGGCTCTGGGACTGCTTTTGTACAAGCCTAAACGTCTAGCAGCAATCTTGGCTGGATTGATGTATCAACCACTACAGTACGTAGTAGGAATTATGAATGGACAACAAATATATTTTTCAAAGAGCAAGTGCAAAGTGAGTACCACCTGCAAACGCATAACTTCCAGTTTGTTAAACAGGATGAACTCTCATTTACTCTATCCGACTGTGTTACGGAACAAAGAGAGAGAAAATGAGAGACACAAAGAGAAAGAGAGAGAGGGGGAAAGAGAGAGAGAGAGGGAGAAGAGAGACAGAAATAGAGTGAATGAGAAAGAGAGAGGGAGGGGAGAGAGAAAGAGATGTTAAATTTGTTTCTTCTCACTTTTGTTTATAGTTTATTTCAACTTGCTTCGGCAAGCTAAACATATGTTCCCCATGCCAATAAAGCCCCTTTGAATTGAATTGAGAGAGAGAGAAAAAGAAGAGTGAGAGAGAGAGAGAGAGAGAGAGAAGAGTGAGAAAGAAGAGTGAGAGAGAGAGAGAGAGAGAGAGAGAGAGAGAGAGAATGAAGAGTGAGAAAGAAGAGTGAGAGAGAGTATGTTTACATGCACACTAATAAGTCTATATTAAACTGATTATGGCAGTAGTCAGATTATGTAATAGACATGTCAACACTTTACTCTGCTTATCTGAATCGGCGTAAGGTCAAAATCCAAGTAAGCACACGCCGATTAAAACACCTGGTTTACTGAGAAATCTTTAAAATTATTAGGACATGTCAACACCTTAAATCGGCGTTCAGGCGGCGTATTTGATCTGCACATGTTCTAGCACCAGTCGAGCAAGACTCCCTCTTCAGCGCAAGGGAAGTAAGTTTGGAACTGAATGTACAGTTGAAGTCGGAAGTTTACATACACCTTAGCCAAATACATTTAAACTCAGTTTTTCACAATTCCTGACATTTAATCCTAGTAAAAATTACCCCATTATTATAAGAATGTGAAATGTCAGAATAATAGTAGAGAGAATGATTTATTTCCGCTTTTGTTTCTTTCATCACATTCCTAGTGGGTCAGAAGTTTACATACACTCAATTAGTATTTGGTTGCCTTTAAATTGTTTAACTTGGGTCAAACATTTTGGGTAGCCTTCCACAAGCTTCCCACAATAAGTTGGGTGAATTTTGGCCCATTACTCCTGACAGAGCTGGTGTAACTGAGTCAGATTTGTAGGCCTCCTTGCTCACACACGCTTTTTCTGTTCAGTTTCTATAGGATTGCGGTCAGGGCTTTGTGATTGCCACTCCAATACCATGACTTTGTTGTCCTTACGCCATTTTGCCACAATTTTGGAAGTATGCTTGGGGTCATTGTCTATTTGGAAGACCCATTTGCGACCAAGATTTAACTTCCTGACTGATGTCTTGAAATGTTGCTTCAATATATCCACATAATTTTCCTTTCTCATGATGCTATCTATTTTGTGAAGTGCACCAGCAAAGCACCCCCACAACATGATGCTGACACCCCCGTGCTTCATGGTTGGGATGGTGTTCTTCAGCTTGCAAGCTTCCCCCTTTTTCCTCCAAACATAACGATGGTTATTATGGCCAAACAGTTCTATTTTTGTTTCATCAGACCAGAGGACATTTCCCCAAAAAGTATGATCTTTGTCCCCATGTGCAGTTGCAAAATATAGTCTGGCTTTTTTATGGCGGTTTTGGAGCAGTGGCTTCTTACTTGCTGAGCAGCCTTTCAGGTTATGTCGATATAGGACTTGTTTTACTGTGGATATAGATACTTTTGTACCGGTTTCCTCCAGCATCTTCACAAGGTCCTTTGCTGTTGTTCTGGGATTGATTTGCACTTTTCGCACCAAAGTACGTTCATCTCTAGGAGACAGAATGCGTCTCCTTCCTGAGCGGTATGATGGCTGCGTGGTCCCATGGTGTTTATACTTGTGTATTATTGTTTGTACAGATGAACATGGTACCTTCAGGTGTTGCAGAAATTGCTCCCAAGGATGAACCAGACTTGTGGAGGTCTACAATTTTCTTTCTGAGGTCTTGGCTGATTTATTTTTGATTTTCCCATGATGTCAAGCAAAGAGGCACTGAGTTTGAAGGTAGGCCTTGAAATACATCCACAGGTACACCTCCAAAGCCATGACATAATTTTCTGGAATATTCCAAGCTGTTTTAAGGCACAGTCAACTTAGTGTATGTAAACTTCTGACCCACTGGAATTGTGATACAGTGAATTATAAGTGAAATAATCTGTCTGTAAACAATTATTGGAAAAATTACTTGTGTCATGCACAAAGTAGATATCCTAACCGACTTGCCAAAACTATAGTTTGTTAACAAGAAATTTGTGGAGTGGTTGAAAAATGAGTTTTAATGACTTCAACCTAAGTGTATGTAAACTTCCGACTTCAACTGTATGTGAATCTTAAATTAGTTTTCACATAACAATTTTATATGTTCGAACTCCCAAAAAGAACAAGTTCTTTGTGGTTATTTTGATTGGGGATTTTCATCATTTGTCAGAGTCCCATCAGGTAACATAATTCAGATGGAAACTAGATTAGGGAAATCATTATTCTTGCAAAGCAAGTAAACATTTCAATCAAACTATTATATTAACCTGACTATCCACAATATTCACATAATTGTGTGCATGTAACTGTACTCAGAGAGAGAACAAGAGAACACAGGGCCTTGCTCACTGACCTGGGAAATGGGGTGGGGGGGGACAAGGAGAACAGAGGG
Source organism: Salmo trutta (assembly GCF_901001165.1). Lineage (NCBI taxonomy): Eukaryota > Metazoa > Chordata > Actinopteri > Salmoniformes > Salmonidae > Salmo > Salmo trutta. Next base: position 33,578,125 of record NC_042963.1, read on the forward strand.
GAGAAACAGTGACAGTCTTCTGAGTGCTAACTAAAATAGGAGCATCCTGAGGCCCTGCGGGATGTTGTGTGTGTGTGTGTGTGTGTGTGTCGAGGTCAGCATTTCATATGTGTCACTTCCTGTTGGCCAGTGCGGCAGGAGCGCAGCTTGGCACTATGGCTGCCGGCAGAGAAGACTGGCACAGGAGGTTACCACACTGGGAGAGACACACACACACACACACACACACCTCATCTCTCTCCAAACTAGTTTGGGTCTGGGTGAGGGTACAGTATATGTGGCATACACAGGCCTGCAGCATATGCGTACTGTACATTAGAACTAATGAACAGACACACAGGTATACACTCACATGACCACATATAAGCGCTTTCACACGCAGAAACAAACACACACTTTCCACTAGAAATGTGCCATTTTACTGTAGTTTATGAAGCTGTACGTGAGGAATGGAGAACTCTGCTAACTCACTGTCTCATTTCTGTGTCTGTGGTACCGCTCAATCTGCTGTCGTCTGTGGATGACTGACTTCTGTTTGCCTGCCTGCCTGAAGGGAAGCCTCTCCCTACACCAGCTCTGTAAACCTGACTACTTTTGCTTGGACTCTAGCAGCATCAGTGACTAACTACTCTGTCTGACTGCTTATTGTGTTGCCTGTCTCTTCGGCCCTGGCCGGTGTTAATCCTGTTGTTTGACATTGCAGGCAGAGGGGTTTCTTCTCCCAGCAGCCCCACTGGACAGTAGGATTTACCCTAATTGGTCCCTGAGCACAACAGCCAACAGCCATGTTAATGCCCCGACACACACACACAACACATGCACACGCCTGAAAAAAACACAATGTAAACCAGAAGAACAGGATAATCAGTGGCTGGCTCACTAATTAACATCCTCACAAAACATCTCATTAACATTTCCCACAGAGGGGAGAGATAAAGTGTAAGTGATATTCTGCACAGCGGCCTTTGGTATCGGGGGGGGGGGGGGGGGGGGGGCAAATATAAGCAGAATTTTAGAGGCAATAAGGAAAAATAAATCACTGGGCCAGAGTAACAACGCTTTGGTTGTTAACCAGCAGCTTAACCTGCTTTACTGTGAGTGCAATAACAGATGTATGTTTCAGGGGCACAGTGGTATGGAGCTGTATAGTTCACAGGAGATGGGTGGACACTGCATTCACAAGTCAAGGTGCAGGGTGCAGACAAAAATCACAGCTGCATTGCAGAATATTAAAGTGCAAAAACTGATTGACTGTTAGGCTAGCGTGACCCTCATCAGAATACTGTACGTCCAAAACATCACAAAGAGAACGAAAATTCCACAAATCCTGACTTCCAGGAATCAGTGGTGTGTATGTGTGTGTTTGTAGGCATAGCAGATATGAGTGATTCCCTGAGTAGGATATGACCCCTGACCTCTGACCTTGTTCTTCCAAACAGACTGTCTGTCCTGACCCCTGGTATTATCCCTCCGTCACCTGAGCATTATACCACTGTCAGGAGATAACCCCATAACCCAGCTACCAGTACACTGGGCTTATGATAAAGTAGCCCACTCTGAGTAGACAGAGAGGGAAAGGAAAAAAAGAGAAAGAGAGTTTGGGGAGGAAGAGAGAGAGAGACTCCTTTTGTAATGTGGATGACAGGCCAGGTAGGCAGGTTGCGAGGGGTCAGGGGTCAGGTGCTATCGGGAAAACAGCTCAGTGCCTGACGGAACTCTGCCTGCCTGCCACCAGGAAGTAGATACCATGACCTTTTGTGTAGAAGATCCCAAAATATATGCTCTTATCACAACGACCTTAACGTGGGAGCATGGGAAGAGGAGGAGAAACATCCATCATAGGACAGATTAATCCTCCTCACCATTCTTCTGCTCCATCTATTAATAATGATGCCAGAGGGGAGAATTTGCTCCCAAGATTTATTCTGATATCGTGATTTCTATTAATTAACCTGCAATAGGGGCCTTCCTTTTAGAAAGGAATATGGACGACTCTGCTTTTTTTAGAATGCAAAATCTCAGCTCATTGACAGCTTGTTTAGACTGCAAAATCAAGTACTCATTGACCTATTCTAAAAAGACATTGTGAATAGGGCTGGTACGGTAACGGTATTAGCACCACACCGGTGGTCACGAGTCATAAAGGCAGTCAAATTCCACGTGACCGTTTAGTTATGGTAATTAGGCTTCTCTGAGCTCTGATGCCACTGAAGGTCATTAGTAGCCTACCAAACTTGCTAACTGCCTGGTACTCAGCACTCTATCACTCTGACATCAATGCAAATGTAATCAAAAATCGAATCAAACACTTCATGAGAGCCCATGAGCTCATGTGCACCATTTCTATAGGCTATGAAATTGTGCGAGAAAACAGACTGATGGCCTCTATTAAAAAGAAGAGGATCCTATCAGCTTTCTATACGCTAAGCCTACTATATTAATTTCTCAACTTTCCTAATATTAAGCAAATATTAAGCACATTGCTTCTCTTTACAACAGGAGTAGTCTACCTGGCTGCCATGAAAATGAACCAAGGGAAAAGCGTCCTCCATTCGCTATTTAAGTGCAGAGATTACATGTATTTTTCCCCTGGCCACTGTTTCAATTTTTTTTTACATTTTTACATTTTTTTGGTCATTTAGCAGATGCTCTTATCCAGAGCCACTTACAGTAGTGAATGCATACATTTCCTAAAAAAAATTCTCCGTACTGGTCCCCCGTGGGAATCGAACCCACAACCCTGGCGTTGCAAACACCATGCTCTACCAACTGAGCCACACGTGCATGATAATGGTCCATTCTCAATCAAAACAAATTTCACACATATATTATTTAGTATATGTAAAGACAACATTAAATCAAGAATAGTCTGATCGGTGACAATATTAGCTGATCACTTGTGAATGGCGCCCAGCTTAAGGCAAGAAACAATGCTGTTACATCATAGTCGCACACCTCATGTAGCCTAGGCCATAGGCCTATATGTTTTAATAAGGTTTGTATCACAACTAAAGTGGCCAAATAACTTCTTAAAATTAAGCACATTAATCCGCTTTACAAGCGGTGTACAGCCTAACTGGAATACATACGCAGCACGTGAGTTTCATGTTTGGGGAAGAACATTTTCAACATAAAAATGCACCTTTATAATAAAATAATTACATGCATAATCTCATTTGTGGTCACTTTTGATAATGGTGTTTTCCTGCTAATGGAACATTTGTGCATATGTCCACCATTGTACTGCCGTGTGCGCATTGATGCACTTATAATGTGAAGAAATAGCCTAATAGTTTATAAAAAAAAGTATTTTGATGCTAGTGGTTGTATTAACTTGGGATCTATTGCATCCCACAACTGTCCCAGAATATTTATTTATTGCACAGAATAGGGCAACTTTTGTACGATGGGGGATAGTAGATTGACATAGGCTAGTGCTTTTGCTGTTCTTTAGGCCTACTCATCTTGTTGGCTGATATAAAGTAAATGTGACAGTTATTCCAATATCTTCAGTAAGCACCTCAGAATTGGATAAGGATGCACGCAGTTGCTAACCCGGTGTGTGAAAGACCAGATCACGTGATGGAGAGCCATGTGAGTGAGAAGGGCTGCAAAAGGCATGGATTTTTTTCAAATCATCATTAGAGTCGCATCATACAGCCTTACAATGTATTAAAAATCAAAACATATAGCCCAACGGTTGTAGAACAACTGAAGTTACATTAACTCTAAATTAAGCATATAGGAGGACCTATTTCTTTGTTTACCTCTCAACACAGAATAGCCACATGTACACACTCCCTCAAATTGTTTGGAGTTATCCTTTCTATTTTATTCAGCTTTGTTCAATTCTATTCTTTATACTATGAAAAAATATCAAATAAGGCAGCAGAATTCTAAGCAAATCTTGTCTGCTAAATTAACTACTGTAGTCCACAGCCATATGGCATAGCCAGATCAGGACCTATTCTGTTCTGCTGAAATAGACTACATTTTCTTCATATCATGTTTCTTTAGACATGTCTAAAATAAATTATGGATTTATTGTGATGGTATAGGCTATATTACATGGATTTATTAGACTTTTAAAATGTAGATGTTCCAAAGGTCTGCATCAGTGACTTGTAGGCTATGTGTGGAAGCCAGGAGATGCTGGAATGCTTGGAATAAGTCAACACTGTAGCACGCTGGCAATGGTTAACCATGAATAAATTACTGTCTATTTACACTTATGATCTAATGACAATGATTACAAGAACAAAAAACATTTAAAGGCATAATACACCCAAAACCACTAATTCCTATGATTTACAGTGTTAAATAACTCCAATATGTGAGATAAAAAAAAAATTGTGAACAAATGCTTCATTCTGTCGTTATAATAAGATTGGGAGCAACGTGTGAAAAGGGTTGTGGAAATCTGTTGCAGTTAAGTCAACTACAAAACCCACAATCCAGTGCTCTCTCTCTGGTAAAGCTGGCTAGCCAGCTAGCAAACATAGCTACACACAATAATAACAAAGTCAATATCGGCATGTAAAATAGCTAGCTAGCTGTAAAATGGAAGAAACAAACTGCAATATCAATTTAGGAGTTACAATCTCATCACATTCAAGCTGGTAGAGATCGCGTTTCTAGCTCAAAGCAGTGTGAGTCAGGTTGCAAGGGCCCTGCGAGCCTGCAAGCAGGGAAACGAGAGGAGAAAACCGCTTTCCATCGTGGTAGTTCAAAGAAGAAAGGATATTAATCTCATGGCGCACTGTGTACTTTGAGGACATTTAAACGAAATATATACTTTTTCATGGCGATATAGACGGCTGGATGTGTTGTAGACACGTATACCATCTATTGGCTTATTTGTGATCTGTAGTGCAGGTAATTGTTTTAAAACCATTATAAAATGTGATAAATGTTTGTTATCCCCTATCTCCAGTGACAATGACATAGCAGGTCACATTTCATTTCTAGGGTGGATTATCCCTTTAAATAAATGTAGAACCTATTTCTCAATGCCCGAAATGCTATAGTAGTAACTTAGAGCACCAAAAGAAAACATTCCCAAAATACCCAAAATACAAACCCAAAATACAAACTCTTAAATCAATTGGTATATTGTAATGTTGTTCTAAAGGTTTTCTCCAAATCAGCACAAACTTCAGAAACAATCCCACAACACCCCGAGGTCAGCATCACACAAACTTGTTTTGTACTTATATTTGTATTGTTTTCATATAAGCCCTTTTGGGTTTCCAATCACACCTGCACACCGTTTTTAACCGTTTTTTTTATCTGTACCGTTTTGTCTTTCACTTGTTTTCTTTGATGCGAGTTTTCATATAAGCCAGAGGTCCGGACAACAGGCCGTCCGATTTGACACACTGAACTCTATCTGAGAAGTAGTTAGTGAACCAGGCGAGGCAGTCATTTGAGAAACCTAGGCTGTTGAGTCTGCCGATAAGAATGCGGTGAATGACAGAGTTGAAAGCCTTGGTACCGGTCAATGAATACGGCTGCACAGTATTGTCTTTTACCGATGGCGGTTATGATATCGTTTAGGACCTTGAACGTGGCTGAGGTGCACCCATGACCAGCTCGGAAACCAGATTGCATAACGGAGAAGGTACAGTGGGATTCGAAATGGTCGGCGATCTCTTAGTTAACTTGGCTTTCGAAGACTTTAGAAAGGCAGGGTAGGATAGATATAGGTCTGTAACAGTATGGGTCTAGAGTGTCGCCCCCTTTGAAGAGGGAGATGACCGCGGCAGCTTTCCAATCTTTAGGGATCTCAGACGATATGAAAGAGAGGTTGAAAAGGCTAGTAATAGGGGTTGCAACAATTGCGGCGGATAATTTTAGAAAGAGAGGGTCCAGATTGTCTAGCCCAGCTGATTTGTAAGGGTCCAGATTTTGCAGCTTTTTCAGAACATCAGCTATCTAGATTTGGGTGAAGGAGAAATGGGGGAAGCTTGGGCAAGTTGCTGTGGGGGGTGCAGAGCTGTTGACCGGGGTAGGGGTAGCCAGGTGAAAAGCATGGCCAGCCGTAGAGAAATGCTTATGGAAATGATCGATTATAGTGGATTTATCGGTGGTGACAGTTTTGCCTAGCCTCAGTGCAGTGGGCAGCTGGGAGGAGGTGCTCTTGTTCTCCATGGACTTTACAGTGTCCCAGAACTTTTTGGAGTTTGTGCTACAGGATGCAAATTTCTCTTTGAAAAAGCTGGCCTTAGCTTTTCTAATTGCCTGAAAACTTCCCTGAAAAGTTGCATATTGCGGCGGCTATTCGATGCTAATGCAGTACGCCACAGGATGTTTTTGTGCTGGTCAAGGGCAGTCAGGTCCGGAGTGAACCAAGGGCCCCATTCAAGTGAGTGAATCAAGCATGCCCCATTCAAAACATGTAGAACTAAGAACAGATATAGATCTGTTCTTAGTTCTACATTTTTTGAACAGGGCATGCTTATTTAAGATAGTGAGGAAAGCACTTTTAAAGAATAATCAGGCATCCTCTACTGATGGAATGAGGTCAATATCTTTCCAAGTCGATTAGAAAGGCCAACTCGCTGAAGTGTTTTAGGGAGCGTTTGACAGTGATGAGGGGTGGTCGTTTGATATATATGGCTAGTTCTCTTCCTCCGTTTCTGAATGAATTTGTGGGTATTTATTTCTAGCTGGCAAAATAAGTGAGATAGATTTGGTTTGTGTACTGCCATATGTCAATAACACAGCTAAGTTTGTCACTGGTATAGGCTAATAAATATCCCAAGCCTAGCCAGCTAGACAGTGATAGCCACAAGCTAAAACTGGGGAGAGAGGGAGGAGAGAATTCACTTTCTGTTTCATTTGCTGCTGGTTTGCTAACGTTAACTCCAATACATTTTTTCCACATGTAATTGATGAAATTAGATTTTAAATGTGCTAATACGTTGTGAATATTTTAGAAAAATCTCACAGCCGTTTCCATACTAAAGATGAAGTGCCACTTGATCACCAGCTTCCCATGTACACTAGTCTACAGGCAATGCGTTCCTCCACTGTGTGAGTCATAGAAATTACAATCTTGCGTTCGGTAGTTTCTGGCAATCATTTTTCAAGTCAGAAAAAGTTAATATACAGCACCAACTACATAAATATCTGATATGGTCTATTATCTGCTACCTGAACTTTTACAACAAATTCATTTAAGAAAAAACAGAAGTATTGCTGTTTAGGAATCCGTTTGTTTAATTAGAGATCTGGGTTGAGTTTAAAACTGCAGGTCTGTTATCATTCACATCCTGCTATCTATCAGTCTTCATCTCTCTTCACTCAGCGTTCCCTCTCTTCTCAGTTTCTCCCACTATGCTCTCTCTCCCTCTCACTCATTCCCTCTATCTCACATTCTGCAATGAGTTCTCTGTATCTCCCTCCCCCCTCTCCCCTCTCCCTCCCCCCTCTCCCTCCCCTCTCTCCCTGTAATCAACCCAGTACTAATGGCTTATTCTTTCTGCTCCAGCAGCCACATCCCACTTGTTTATTTCCCCCCACTCGTAAATCTGGAGGCACTCAAATTTTACCGTTATAATCTCAGGTAATTATCAGACACCCTCTCTCTCTCCATTCCTCCATCTCTCCTTCACTCTCTTACCCCCACCTCTATATGAAACAGCCATCCCATTGCAAAGTTCTCTGTAACTCTCACTGATTCAAGGGATTGAAGTGTTTCCAGTTTGTGTGTACAGTATGTTTATTTTATTTTTATTTCACCTTTATTTAACCAGGTAGGCAAGTTGAGAACAAGCTCTGATTTACAATTGCGACCTGGCCAAGATAAAGCAAAGCAGTTCGACAACATACAACAACACAGAGTTACACATGGAGTAAAACAAACATACAGTTAATAATATAGTAGAAAAATAAGTCTATATACAAAGTGAGCAAATGAGGTGAGATAAGGGAAGTAAAGGCAAAAAAGGCCATGGTGGCGAAGTAAATACAATATAGCAAGTAAAACACTGGAATGGTAGATTTGCAGTGGAAGAAAGTGCAAAGTAGAAATAGAAATAATGGGGTGCAAAGGAGCAAAATAAATAAATACCGTAGGGGAAGAGGTAGTTGTTTGGGCTAAATTATAGATGGGCTATGTACAGGTGCAGTAATCTGTGAGCTGCTCTGACAGCTGGTGCTTAAAGCTAGTGAGGGAGATAAGTGTTTCCAGTTTTAGAGATTTTTGTAGTTCGTTCCAATCATTGGCAGCAGAGAACTGGAAGGACAGGCGGCCGAAGGAGGAATTGGCTTTGGGGGTGACCAGAGAGATATACCTGCTGGAGCGCGTGCTACAGGTGGGTGCTGCTATGGTGACCAGCGAGCTGAGATAAGGGGTAACTTTACCTAACAGGGTCTTGTAGATGACCTGGAGCCAGTGGGTTTGGCGACGAGTATGAAGCGAGGGCCAGCCAATGAGAGCGTACAGGTCGCAGTGGTGGGTAGTATATGGAGCTTTGGTGACAAAACGGATGGCACTGTGATAGACTGCATCCAATTTATTGAGTAGGGTATTGGAGGCTATTTTGTAAATGACATCGCCGAAGTCGAGGATCGGTAGGATGGTCAGTTTTACGAGGGTATGTTTGGCAGCATGAGTGAAAGATGCTTTGTTGCGAAATAGGAAGCCAATTATAGATTTAACTTTGGATTGGAGATGTTTGATGAGTTTACAGTCTAACCAGACACCTAGGTATTTGTAGTTGTCCACATATTCTAAGTCAGAACCGTTCAGAGTAGTGATGCTAGGCGGGCGGGCGGGCAGGTGCGGGCAGCGACCGGTTGAAGAGCATGCATTTAGTTTTACTTGTATTTAAGAGCAGTTGGAGGCCACGGAAGGAGAGTTGTATGGCATTGAAGCTCGTCTGGAGGGTAGTTAACACAGTGTCCAAAGAAGGGCCAGAAGTATACAGAATGGTGTCGTCTGCGTAGAGGTGGATCAGAGACTCACCAGCAGCAAGAGTGACATCATTGATATATGTGTAGGTTAAAGACATGCTCCGGAACTTTGGCGACAACTAAGTATTTTTAAACCTCCCACTTTGGGCTGGATATGTCAATGCATAGTTCATACATGCATAATCTATGAGCTCAATGATTGTTTTACCTCAACTATCTACAAAATCCCTAGTGTGAAAGCAAATGTTTTGCTGGAAACTGTTGTGCTGTGCCATTTTCCCTACATTCCCACCCGTGGGCCAGCCCACTACCAATACGAGTTCAACCAATGAGCTTCAGCCCCTCGCCATGCGAGTGACAGCTAGCAAGAGGCATATCATGCACAAACAGCAGAGCGAGAGAGAAATGACGTGGTGCATATATATGCACCAGTGGAGGCTGGTGGGAGGAGCAATAGGAGGGCGGCTCATTGTAATGGCTGGAATGGAATTTGAGGAACGGAGTCAAACATTTGGTTTCCATATGTTTGATACCGTTCTATTCATTCCATTGCAGCCATTATAATGAGCCTGTCGTCCTATAGCTCCTCCCACCAGCCTCCACTGAAGTGCACATGTGAGACGTACTAATTTTCGGGGCCACTTTTGGCTGGTGAGTGCTACTTTCAGAACTACTGGCTCAAAAGTACACAAAAGTACCAGAGAATCTCTTTAATAAAGCTCCAGTAGTGTGTATGTATAGGATAATAAAACTCCAGTAGTGTGTATGTATAGGTTAATAAAGCTCCAGTAGTGTGTATGTATAGGTTAATAAAGCTCCAGCAGTGTGTATGTATAGGTTAATAAAGCTCCAGCAGTGTGTATGTATAGGTTAATAAAGCTCCAGCAGTGTGTATGTATAGGTAAATAAAGCTCCAGCAGTGTGGATGTATAGGTTAATAAAGCTCCAGTAGTGTGTATGCATAGGTTAATAAAGCTCCAGTAGTGTGTATGTATAGGATAATAAAGATCCAGCAGTGTGTATGTATAGGTTAATAAAGCTCCAGTAGTGTGTATGTATAGGATAATAAAGATCCAGCAGTGTGTATGTATAGGTTAATAAAGCTCCAGTAGTGTGTATGTATAGGATAATAAAACTCCAGTAGTGTGTATGTATAGGTTAATAAAGCTCCAGTAGTGTGTATGTATAGGTTAATAAAGCTCCAGCAGTGTGTATGTATAGGATAATAAAGCTCCAGCAGTGTGTATGTATAGGTTAATAAAGCTCCAGCAGTGTGTATGTATAGGTTAATAAAGCTCCAGCAGTGTGTATGTATAAGTAAATAAAGCTCCAGCAGTGTGTATGTATAGGTTAATAAAGCTCCAGCAGTGTGTATGTATAGGTTAATAAAGCTCCAGCAGTGTGTATGTATAGGTAAATAAAGCTCCAGCAGTGTGTATGTATAGGTCAATAAAGCTCCAGTAGTGTGTATGTATAGGTTAATAAAGCTCCAGTAGTGTGTATGTATAGGATAATAAAGATCCAGCAGTGTGTATGTATAGGTTAATAAAGCTCCAGCAGTGTGTATGTATAGGTTAATAAAGCTCCAGCAGTGTGTATGTATAGGTTAATAAAGCTCCAGTAGTGTGTATGTATAGGTTAATAAAGCTCCACTAGTGTGTATGTATAGGTTAATAAAGCTCCAGTAGTGTGTATGTATAGGATAATAAAGATCCAGCAGTGTGTATGTATAGGTTAATAAAGCTCCAGCAGTGTGTATGTATAGGTTAATAAAGCTCCAGCAGTGTGTATGTATAGGTTAATAAAGCTCCAGTAGTGTGTATGTATAGGATAATAAAGCTCCAGTAGTGTGTATGTATAGGTTAATAAAGCTCCAGTAGTGTGTATGTATAGGTTAATAAAGCTCCAGCAGTGTGTATGTATAGGTTAATAAAGCTCCAGCAGTGTGTATGTATAGGATAATAAAGCTCCAGCAGTGTGTATGTATAGGATAAAAAAGCTCCAGCAGTGCCTATGTATAGGATAATAAAGCTCCAGCAGTGCGTATGTATAGGTTAATAAAGCTCCAGCAGTGTGTATGTATAGGTTAATAAAGCTCCAGCAGTGCGTATGTATAGGATAATAAAGCTCCAGCAGTGCGTATGTATAGGTTAATAAAGCTCCAGCAGTGCCTATGTATAGGTTAATAAAGCTCCAGCAGTGTGTATGTATAGGTTAATAAAGCTCCAGGAGTGTGTATGTATAGGTTAATAAAGCTCCAGCAGTGTGTATGTATAGGATAATAAAGCTCCAGCAGTGTGTATGTATAGGATAATAAAGCTCTAGCAGTGTGTATGTATAGGATAATAAAGCTCCAGCAGTGTGTATGTATAGGATAATAAAGCTCCAGCAGTGTGTATGTATAGGATAATAAAGCTCCAGCAGTGTGTATGTATAGGTTAATAAAGCTCCAGCAGTGTGTATGTATAGGTTAATAAAGCTCCAGCAGTGTGTATGTATAGGTTAATAAAGCTCCAGCAGTGTGTATGTATAGGTTAATAAAGCTCCAGCAGTGTGTATGTATAGGTTAATAAAGCTCCAGCAGTGTGTATGTATAGGATAATAAAGCTCCAGTAGTGTGTATGTATAGGTTAATAAAGCTCCAGCAGTGTGTATGTATAGGTTAATAAAGCTCCAGCAGTGTGTATGTATAGGTTAATAAAGCTCCAGCAGTGTGTATGTATAGGATAATAAAGCTCCAGCAGTGTGTATGTATAGGTTAATAAAGCTCCAGCAGTGTGTATGTATAGGTTAATAAAGCTCCAGCAGTGTGTATGTATAGGATAATAAAGCTCCAGCAGTGTGTATGTATAGGTTAATAAAGATCCTGCAGTGTGTATGTATAGGAAAATAAAGCTCCAGCAGTGTGTATGTATAGGTTAATAAAGCTCCAGTAGTGTGTATGTATAGGTTAATAAAGCTCCAGCAGTGTGTATGTATCGGTTAATAAAGCTCCAGTAGTGTGTATGTATAGGTTAATAAAGCTCCAGCAGTGTGTATGTATAGGATAATAAAGCTCCAGCAGTGTGTATGTATAGGTTAATAAAGCTCCAGTAGTGTGTATGTATAGGTTAATAAAGCTCCAGCAGTGTGTATGTATAGGTTAATAAAGCTCCAGCAGTGTGTATGTATAGGTTAATAAAGATCCAGCAGTGTGTATGTATAGGTTAATAAAGATCCAGCAGTGTGTATGTATAGGTTAATAAAGCTCCAGCAGTGTGTATGTATAGGTTAATAAAGCTCCAGCAGTGTGTATAGGATTAATAAAGCTCCAGCAGTGTGTATGTATAGGTAATAAGCTCCAGCAGTGTGTATGTATAGGTTAATAAAGCTCCAGCAGTGTGTATGTATAGGTTAATAAAGCTCCAGCAGTGTGTATGTATAGGTTAATAAAGCTCCAGCAGTGTGTATGTATAGGATAATAAAGCTCCAGCAGTGTGTATGTATAGGATAATAAAGCTCCAGTAGTGTGTATGTATAGGTTAATAAAGCTCCAGCAGTGTGTATGTATAGGATAATAAAGCTCCAGCAGTGTGTATGTATAGGATAATAAAGCTCCAGTAGTGTGTATGTATAGGTTAATAAAGCTCCAGCAGTGTGTATGTATAGGTTAATAAAGCTCCAGCAGTGTGTATGTATAGGTTAATAAAGCTCCAGCAGTGTGTATGTATAGGTTAATAAAGCTCCAGCAGTGTGTATGTATAGGATAATAAAGCTCCAGCAGTGTGTATGTATAGGTTAATAAAGCTCCAGCAGTGTGTATGTATAGGTTAATAAAGCTCCAGCAGTGTGTATGTATAGGTTAATAAAGCTCCAGCAGTGTGTATGTATAGGATAATAAAGCTCCAGTAGTGTGTATGTATAGGTTAATAAAGCTCCAGTAGTGTGTATGTATAGGTTAATAAAGCTCCAGCAGTGTGTATGTATAGGTTAATAAAGCTCCAGCAGTGTGTATGTATAGGATAATAAAGCTCCAGCAGTGTGTATGTATAGGTTAATAAAGCTCCAGCAGTGTGTATGTATAGGTTAATAAAGCTCCAGCAGTGTGTATGTATAGGATAATAAAGCTCCAGCAGTGTGTATGTATAGGTTAATAAAGCTCCAGCAGTGTGTATGTATAGGTAAATAAAGCTCCAGCAGTGTGTATGTATAGGATAATAAAGCTCCAGCAGTGTGTATGTATAGGTTAATAAAGCTCCAGCAGTGTGTATGTATAGGTTAATAAAGCTCCAGCAGTGTGTATGTATAGGTTAATAAAGCTCCAGCAGTGTGTATGTATAGGTTAATAAAGCTCCAGCAGTGTGTATGTATAGGATAATAAAGCTCCAGCAGTGTATGTATAGGTTAATAAAGCTCCAGCAGTGTGTATGTATAGGTTAATAAAGCTCCAGCAGTGTGTATGTATAGGTTAATAAAGCTCCAGCAGTGTGTATGTATAGGGTAATAAAGCTCCAGCAGTGTGTATGTATAGGTTAATAAAGCTCCAGCAGTGTGTATGTATAGGTTAATAAAGCTCCAGCAGTGTGTATGTATAGGTTAATAAAGCTCCAGCAGTGTGTATGTATAGGTTAATAAAGCTCCAGCAGTGTGTATGTATAGGATAATAAAGCTCCAGCAGTGTGTATGTATAGGTTAATAAAGCTCCAGTAGTGTGTATGTATAGGTTAATAAAGCTCCAGCAGTGTGTATGTATAGGATAATAAAGCTCCAGCAGTGTGTATGTATAGGTTAATAAAGCTCCAGCAGTGTGTATGTATAGGTTAATAAAGCTCCAGCAGTGTGTATGTATAGGTTAATAAAGCTCCAGCAGTGTGTATGTATAGGATAATAAAGCTCCAGCAGTGTGTATGTATAGGTTGATAAAGCTCCAGCAGTGTGTATGTATAGGTTAATAAAGCTCCAGCAGTGTGTATGTATAGGTTAATAAAGCTCCAGCAGTGTGTATGTATAGGATAATAAAGCTCCAGCAGTGTGTATGTATAGGTTAATAAAGCTCCAGTAGTGTGTATGTATAGGTTAATAAAGCTCCAGCAGTGTGTATGTATAGGATAATAAAGCTCCAGCAGTGTGTATGTATAGGTTAATAAAGCTCCAGCAGTGTGTATGTATAGGATAATAAAGATCCAGTAGTGTGTATGTATAGGTTAATAAAGCTCCAGCAGTGTGTATGTATAGGTTAATAAAGCTCCAGCAGTGTGTATGTATAGGATAATAAAGCTCCAGCAGTGTGTATGTATAGGTTAATAAAGCTCCAGCAGTGTGTATGTATAGGTTAATAAAGCTCCAGCAGTGTGTATGTATAGGTTAATAAAGCTCCAGCAGTGTGTATGTATAGGTTAATAAAGCTCCAGCAGTGTGTATGTATAGGTTAATAAAGCTCCAGCAGTGTGTATGTATAGGTTAATAAAGCTCCAGCAGTGTGGGACTCACCCACTCCTGCTGTATGAGGCTGACAGCCTTGATGGCTTTGGAGAGATTCCTACAGGCCAGGATCACATGGGCCCCATGGAGGGCAAACGACTTGGCTGTCTCAAAACCTACACATAGGGAGGAGGGAGCGACAGGGGTAGGGAGAGAGGGAGAGAGAGATGTTTACACAGATTACACAGATCCACAAACAATTTGAAAACAAACCCAATTTTGATAAACTCCCATATCTATTGGGTGAAATACCACAGTGTGCCATCACAGCAGCAAGATTTGTGACCTGTTGCCACAAGAAAAGGGCAACCAGTGAAGAACAAACACCATAGTAAATACACCCCATATTTATGTTTATTTGCACATTGTTACAACATTTCAAATGTCTTTATTATTTTGGAACTTCTGTGAGTGTAATGTTTACTGTTAATTTTTTATTGTTTATTTCACTTTTGTTTATTATCTACTTCACTTGCTTTGGCAATGTTTCCCATGCCAATAAAGCCCTTGAGTTGAATCGAGAGGAGGGGGCATGGAAGAGGGGAGCAACAGAGGGGGTGGAGGGAGAGAAGATAGAGACAGAGAGAGGAGGGGGCATGGAAGAGGGGAGCAACAGAGGGAGTGGAGAGAGAGAGAAGATAGAGACAGAGAGAGGAGGGGGCATGGAAGAGGGGAGCAACAGAGGTGGTGGAGGGAGAGAAGATAGAGACAGAGAGAGGAGGGGGCATGGAAGAGGGGAGCAACAGAGGGGGTGGAGGGAGAGAAGATAGAGACAGAGAGAGGAGGGGGCATGGAAGAGGGGAGCAACAGAGGGGGTGGAGGGAGAGAAGATAGAGACAGAGAGAGGAGGGGGCATGGAAGAGGGGAGCAACAGAGGGGGTGGAGGGAGAGAAGATAGAGACAGAGAGAGGAGGGGGCATGGAAGAGGGGAGCAACAGAGGGAGTGGAGGGAGAGAAGATAGAGACAGAGAGAGGAGGGGGCATGGAAGAGGGGAGCAACAGAGGTGGTGGAGAGAGAGAAGATAGAGACAGAGAGAGGAGGGGGCATGGAAGAGGGGAGCAACAGAGGGAGTGGAGGGAGAGAAGATAGAGACAGAGAGAGGAGGGGGCATGGAAGAGGGGAGCAACAGAGGGGGTGGAGGGAGAGAAGATAGAGACAGAGAGAGGAGGGGGCATGGAAGAGGGGAGCAACAGAGGGAGTGGAGGGAGAGAAGATAGAGACAGAGAGAGGAGGGGGCATGGAAGAGGGGAGCAACAGAGGGAGTGGAGGGAGAGAAGATAGAGACAGAGAGAGGAGGGGGCATGGAAGAGGGGAGCAACAGAGGTGGTGGAGAGAGAGAAGATAGAGACAGAGAGAGGAGGGGGCATGGAAGAGGGGAGCAACAGAGGTGGTGGAGAGAGAGAAGATAGAGACAGAGAGAGGAGGGGGCATGGAAGAGGGGAGCAACAGAGGTGGTGGAGGGAGAGAAGATAGAGACAGAGAGAGGAGGGGGCATGGAAGAGGGGAGCAACAGAGGGAGTGGAGGGAGAGAAGATAGAGACAGAGAGAGGAGGGGGCATGGAAGAGGGGAGCAACAGAGGGGGTGGAGGGAGAGAAGATAGAGACAGAGAGAGGAGGGGGCATGGAAGAGGGGAGCAACAGAGGTGGTGGAGAGAGAGAAGATAGAGACAGAGAGAGGAGGGGGCATGGAAGAGGGGAGCAACAGAGGGGGTGGAGGGAGAGAAGATAGAGACAGAGAGAGGAGGGGGCATGGAAGAGGGGAGCAACAGAGGGGGTGGAGGGAGAGAAGATAGAGACAGAGAGAGGAGGGGGCATGGAAGAGGGGAGCAACAGAGGGAGTGGAGGGAGAGAAGATAGAGACAGAGAGAGGAGGGGGCATGGAAGAGGGGAGCAACAGAGGGGGTGGAGGGAGAGAATATAGAGACAGAGAGAGGAGGGGGCATGGAAGAGGGGAGCAACAGAGGGAGTGGAGAGAGAGAAGATAGAGACAGAGAGAGGAGGGGGCATGGAAGAGGGGAGCAACAGAGGTGGTGGAGGGAGAGAAGATAGAGACAGAGAGAGGAGGGGGCATGGAAGAGGGGAGCAACAGAGGGAGTGGAGGGAGAGAAGATAGAGACAGAGAGAGGAGGGGGCATGGAAGAGGGGAGCAACAGAGGGGGTGGAGGGAGAGAATATAGAGACAGAGAGAGGAGGGGGCATGGAAGAGGGGAGCAACAGAGGGAGTGGAGAGAGAGAAGATAGAGACAGAGAGAGGAGGGGGCATGGAAGAGGGGAGCAACAGAGGGAGTGGAGGGAGAGAAGATAGAGACAGAGAGAGGAGGGGGCATGGAAGAGGGGAGCAACAGAGGGGGTGGAGGGAGAGAAGATAGAGACAGAGAGAGGAGGGGGCATGGAAGAGGGGAGCAACAGAGGGAGTGGAGGGAGAGAAGATAGAGACAGAGAGAGGAGGGGGCATGGAAGAGGGGAGCAACAGAGGTGGTGGAGGGAGAGAAGATAGAGACAGAGAGAGGAGGGGGCATGGAAGAGGGGAGCAACAGAGGGAGTGGAGGGAGAGAAGATAGAGACAGAGAGAGGAGGGGGCATGGAAGAGGGGAGCAACAGAGGTGGTGGAGAGAGAGAAGATAGAGACAGAGAGAGGAGGGGGCATGGAAGAGGGGAGCAACAGAGGTGGTGGAGAGAGAGAAGATAGAGACAGAGAGAGGAGGGGGCATGGAAGAGGGGAGCAACAGAGGTGGTGGAGGGAGAGAAGATAGAGACAGAGAGAGGAGGGGGCATGGAAGAGGGGAGCAACAGAGGGGGTGGAGGGAGAGAAGATAGAGACAGAGAGAGGAGGGGGCATGGAAGAGGGGAGCAACAGAGGGAGTGGAGGGAGAGAAGATAGAGACAGAGAGAGGAGGGGGCATGGAAGAGGGGAGCAACAGAGGTGGTGGAGAGAGAGAAGATAGAGACAGAGAGAGGAGGGGGCATGGAAGAGGGGAGCAACAGAGGGGGTGGAGGGAGAGAAGATAGAGACAGAGAGAGGAGGGGGCATGGAAGAGGGGAGCAACAGAGGGGGTGGAGGGAGAGAAGATAGAGACAGAGAGAGGAGGGGGCATGGAAGAGGGGAGCAACAGAGGTGGTGGAGGGAGAGAAGATAGAGACAGAGAGAGGAGGGGGCATGGAAGAGGGGAGCAACAGAGGTGGTGGAGAGAGAGAAGATAGAGACAGAGAGAGGAGGGGGCATGGAAGAGGGGAGCAACAGAGGGTGTGGAGAGAGAGAAGATAGAGACAGAGAGAGGAGGGGGCATGGAAGAGGGGAGCAACAGAGGTGGTGGAGGGAGAGAAGATAGAGACAGAGAGAGGAGGGGGCATGGAAGAGGGGAGCAACAGAGGTGGTGGAGAGAGAGAAGATAGAGACAGAGAGAGGAGGGGGCATGGAAGAGGGGAGCAACAGAGGGAGTGGAGGGAGAGAAGATAGAGACAGAGAGAGGAGGGGGCATGGAAGAGGGGAGCAACAGAGGGGGTGGAGAGAGAGAAGATAGAGACAGAGAGAGGAGGGGGCATGGAAGAGGGGAGCAACAGAGGGGGTGGAGGGAGAGAAGATAGAGACAGAGAGAGGAGGGGGCATGGAAGAGGGGAGCAACAGAGGGAGTGGAGGGAGAGAAGATAGAGACAGAGAGAGGAGGGGGCATGGAAGAGGGGAGCAACAGAGGGGGTGGAGGGAGAGAAGATAGAGACAGAGAGAGGAGGGGGCATGGAAGAGGGGAGCAACAGAGGTGGTGGAGAGAGAGAAGATAGAGACAGAGAGAGGAGGGGGCATGGAAGAGGGGAGCAACAGAGGGAGTGGAGAGAGAGAAGATAGACAGAGAGAGGAGGGGGCATGGAAGAGGGGAGCAACAGAGGGGGTGGAGGGAGAGAAGATAGAGACAGAGAGAGGAGGGGGACGGAGGGAGTAATGCTTTAAAGATGAGTTATTTTGGGAGATAATTTGGAGATACTCAGGGCAATTGACTGTGAAGGGGAATAAGATGAGTTAGAAATGATATTAAACATAGATATGGATTCTATCACTGAGGAGGAAGCCAAAGGGTCTAGTAGGGAAAGTGAATCATGTCTCTGTGAAGTGATGAAACTGATTGAATTAATGTGGTTCAGGACTTCACCCGCTAGTCTGTGATACAGTTATAGGAAACCAACCACAAGCCATTTTAGAAGTGATCCCTATCCACTGACTGTACTGAGAGAAACATGGAGATTCATATTGGTTGGAGTGATAATGCAGTATCAGTTCTGCTAGCAATAATAATAATGATGTTGATGATTAGGTTAACTACTGAGAAGACAACTAGAAAATCTGAACCATTCCACTGACTTGAGAAGAACTTCCATATAAAACCTTGGTGTGATATTCTAGCACTTCAAAGACGGACTGATAAAGACATTTATTACATGAAAAGAGCGGTTCTGATAAAAACTGGATTTATCAGCACAGACTACTTCACGACTCCATCCAAATCATGTAGTCACGATAAAACGGACCAAAAAAACAAGATGGAGACGGAAGTTCATTTCCAAATTGCCAGTCTAAATGGGTCATTTCAACCCAGAGGTAGAATTCATTTAAATCCTGTTTTTATTTCCTGTTAAGATGGACTAACTTTCCCATCCGGGGATGTTGATATTAACAGTGTGCTATAAACCGTTCAGTATCCACTCAGTGGTACACTATTTCTCATGTCCTTTCACGCTCATTTATACATCTTTAATAAACAGAAACAGACGGACACGCATGGCCTGCGCACACACACACACACACACACACAGACACAGACACACACACACACACACACACAGACACACACACACACACACACACACACACACACACAGACACACGGCCTGCGCACACACAGACACACAGACACACACACAGACAGACACACACAGACACACAGAGACACACAGACACACAGACACACAGACACACAGACACACACAGACACACACAGACACACACAGACACACACAGACACACAGACACACAGACACACAGACACACACACACACAGACACACACACACACACACACACACACACACACACACACACACAGAGTGGTGAGTGACAGGCCGGTAGGGCAGGCTGATGCACGCTAAGTGGCTGTGACAGTGAGGAGCTGAGAGAGGGAGTGGCAGACAGCCAGTGTCACAGCCAGCGTGGATTAAAACCAACCAGTAATTAGATTAGGTCTTAATCTGATTTTCATTAAATGGAGAACTAGGAGGCCTAATTGTGAGTGGAGTGTTAAAGAGTAATATCTATTAAAACTGTAAATTGGAGTGGGATTGGAAGGTCTCGATGACAACTGAAGCATGGAATTAAATCATATGACACCTTATTAGGTGTAATGGAAAATGCACTGCCACACGTCCCCTCCGCAGGAAAAGGACAGGAACATAATAACTAAATGAAACAAGAGAAAGTGTTGCACTTTGACTTTGAGAAAATTCTAAATAAACACTTTTTAAAATGTGTTTGAACAGGCATAATCTTACATACCAAGTATCACAGAGCCTTGAAACAAACATAAGCATGTTCTCACTCAGACTAGTTTTATAGTTGTTCAAAATACCCCTACCAGTTCAAATACAAATACTAATATATCAAACGGGAATGTTTCTCAAACAAAACATCTGATTTACCCTACATTATACAATGAACCAGACAGCAACAAACCCAAGGTTCTACTCATATTTACAAAGAATAAACAGCAGTCAGAACAGGAGGTACAGCACAACACGCCTGCTACAGCTTAAACAACGATTATTCCATCCTGTCTACATTGGACAAGAACACTGGCAGCTGGGTAAACAACGCCACCCCACACTCACTTGTTGTGTGTACCAAGCATGAAAGTGAAATGAATCGACACCAGTGTTTTCCATAATGGAGTACAAATTAGAATATGACAACAGCAACATGGGCGACAGAGACGTGTTTTCTTCATGACAAATAACAAGGGCTTGGCATTAATTGTGAAATAACGAGAGTGGCGTTGGTTTACAAAGACTCCCCACCCTCAAGCCTGTGTTTCCTGTACGGAGGTGGTGTGGAGATTAGTTCCTGGTCAGGTGAACAACAGGGGGAGGTTATTTAGCGTTCCACTCAGACTGTAGAACATGACAGTATGTTCTACTCAGGGATAATGAGAGGACTACTCAACAGCAGGTGTTTAGACTAGGGAAAGACACACCACACTCTTAGGGCTGGTTTCCTGGACCCACATTAAGACTACTTCAGGATTAAAAAGCATTTTCAATGGAGAATCTCCATTAAAAATGCTTATAATCCAGACTAGATCACTAGGAAATGAGGTCCAGAGAGTTACAGCAACTTTGCTCACTTTGAAGGTCCACAGCATCCGTAAGTAAAACACTGAATTATTGTACAATCAGAGAAAGATCTCTATAAAGCAGTGGATGGATGCTCTGTATGGTACATTAGGATCCTGGGCATCCTCATATCCCCAATAATGAGTGTGATTTAACGCTCTGTTTGTCCTGCGAGGCCCAACACCCCTCTCCGTATTTCCTCCATACACAGGTGTATTGGCTCAGCCTAATGAGATCATTACCAGTAAACCTGTTTATTTGGCAAATGGAAAAGCATTTTACTACAATGAACTGTGTTGATTTGGGCAAACAGAGCTAAAATCAGATCATTAAAACCCACAACGGTAAACATGTTTATTTGGCGAACAGATAACCTCCCTTGCCAGAAGATTCAGACCCTACCGTTATTCTTGTTTACACTGAGCTGCACTGAAGTCGGAAGCACTGGTCAATTTACCATTAGGCAGAAGAGGCGATTGCCTCACACCATCAAGGGGCCTCATGATCTGGGCATAAAAAAATAGATACAAAAATAATCATTTCTCAGCTTGAGATCTTCTCATGCTCCGCTGGAGACATAATAAATAAGTCAGAAAACAATCCCCATCAAAATCCACCGATGTCGGCGGTGGAAGGTGGCCGAGCTACATCAGTATTTGTCAGGCCAGGAGACATCCCGAAAATCGGTCTTCTCACGAAAACATTGGTAGCGTCCGAACGGTTTGGGCTACACAATTATATGACCCTCTAAGGAAAGATGAGACTTACGAACGATGGAACGTTTTTCTCTATGACCCCCACAAGTGTCACTAGACTCATCTGAAGGTACCGGGTTGAAAAATGAATGGAAGTGAATATGGCATTTCCACATTAAAGGTATACGGGTAATTCCATGATAAAATATTATAAAAATAATTCTGAGCTTTCTTATATCTCTCACATACAGAGCAGACACTTCAAAACATACTTCCTTTTGATAACATTTTTGACTATCTGTTTTTCCATGTATGAATCTGTTATTAAATGCGTTTCTATGGGCTAATAGCGATAAGGCCAAATTCAATGTTTCATCATATATATATATATATATATATATATAAAATTCCTAATCAAATAACTAAATGATCCTTAGTATCTTAAAACAATTCCATACGTTAGCTTAGTAGAAACCCAGCCCCGACCCTTAGACTAGGGGCAGGCACGTGCACATGCCCCTTTCCCCTTCCAGTCTCCAAAGGACCCCAAAATGATTTTTTTGTATACATTCTTTGTCATTGTTGTTCGGAATTCACTGCCCGCAAGTTGTCATCAAGTTCACCCCCCCCACCCCCAACCCGTCCGTTGGTTGGTTGCGCCTGTTGATCTGCCCTGTACGGCGCTTACACGCGCCCGGTATCCAAACATGCATGGCTTGAGAGATACGCTCACCATTCTAGTGTGTGTAGATAGATACCTGGTTTAAATGCCAAAGCAGTAATACAAAGCAGCATACCATTGATTAACACTTGATTTAGCCAACAGCATCATCAACATTCGGTCTGCTTGGCTGATACGCGCAGCAGAGAGAGAACGACAGAGAGGTAAATTACAATCAGTAAAAGAAATGGAGCTAGCTAACTAGCAGATTTACATCAATCATCAGCATCAATGACCAGCTGATAGCCCAGCCTCTTTTCCACATGTCAGTCATGTCTTTAGGAGGAGCTGGAACTAGTTTGCTTACAACTTGTGGTGATGAGTGAGAGTGTTGCAGAAATAAATAGACCAATGCTCAGAAATGTAAGCAGTCTCTACAGAGTCAGTTGGTTATGAATTTTGACATATGAATTATAAAAGTATTTTATTTTTTCAAGCGGGAGGTGGCCTTTTTTCATTTTGAGCACCTGCACCCTGAAAGGTCTGTGCACTGCCCTGACTAGGGGAATACAATAAACATGTCTTTGGTAAAAGACAGGTGCTGCTGATAATACTGCCATTGTCGTCGAGGCAGAGGACATTTGTGGCCCATGTGTATGTGTAGCCAATGTACTGTATTTGATGCTGTCTGGACAAAATAATGATGGCATGTCATACTCTTTCTGGCCAGACAGCATCAGATACATGGGCTACATATAGTAAGACAGAGGGGCGCTGTTGTGCTCGCTCGAATGCTTTCTCCGGTGAGATAGTTTCAGCCACTTGTGAATTGAAGGAAAATCGCTAAGTCTGCCCTTGGTCAGAATGGCAATCATGGTTACATTAAGACACTGTGAACCCGGCACGAGATATTGGTTCGGAAAACGTACCTCAATGCAGGGATGGGATATGCCACTGTACTCCAAATTGTACCTTTATCAAAACTAGCAGTATTTCAAGCTTCTCGACAGAGCAGTGTGGATAAAGGTAATATTAGTAAAACAGTGGCATATCTCATCCCTGCATTGAGGTGAATTTTCCAACCAATATCTCGACCGGCTCCAAGGTGTCTTAATGTAACCATGATTGTGTTCCGACCCCAGCACAGTGTAAACAAGCCTAACAGTAGGGTCGGTATCTTCTGGTAAATAACCTCCCTCTCTTTAGCCCCCAACTATCTCGTGCTCCTTCTCTTTCTCTCTACCATATCAACAGTGTACAACACAATTCTTCACACCCTGACACCCCTCCACTAACAGTGTTAACTAAAAAGGTTTACACTCTCAATCTCTCGCTCTATAGAGAACTTCCACCTGCTCTAATGAACACTCAGCTCTCCCCATTTCCTAACTATTCTTACTGCAGTACCTCCTGTGTGTCTCAACAATGAATACACCTGTTCCTACTCCAGAGTATTTTAAGCCCCACAAGACAGGAGAATACTCCACGCCTGCAATGAGGAGCGCTCTAATTCTCCTCCATTCCAACTGCAGTCCTTCCATTAGCTCCAGGGAGGTGGTGTCACCCCAAAAGTGGGATGTATGGTTTGTAATTACAGCCCAGGTGTAAGTTGTTCCACCTGAGAGGCCTGAAGTGGTTCTATTACCCCTGGCCTCTCTTAACCTCCCACCTGGCCCGCACAATCCTCCTGTCCCCTTTCCCCCTATCCCCTGCCTCATGCTCCACACTGCCTGCCCTCTCTCTCTCTCTCCCACCCACTGGTCACCTCAGCCTTTATCTTACCTTACGTTTACACAAACACACACACGCATGCACACATGGACACACTTCATCATGGCCTCCAATAACAACGGTCACTCCTGTATCGAGGTTACACACACACACACACACATCACCGGAGGAGGGCTATTTTCCATCACTGTCATCAAAATCCCCCCTATGTAGCTTCATCTCATCATCCCCAGACTGTAAACCTGATGGGTCTATAAACTACTTCACTACACATAATAACCCAGTCGCCTTTCATTTGATTCCACTGAGGGCTTTAAGCACATATATGTATTCCATCCTCTCTCTCTAAACATTCCAGTTCAATTATATTACAACTGTAATCATTATCGAACCCTCTTGGCCTACGACGCAATTCCCTCGCATGTTACAACAGTTTGGGACTGCATTGTGAATTTGATCCAAGGTTAATAAAGTTGAATAATTTGACTAACCAACCATAACTGGTTCTCATTACGTAGCCAATAAACATCTTCCTCAGAGAGGACATGAAATGCCAGTTGTATAACCCTTCCATTTCCTTATTTATAATAACACCAGCCACGTCCAAGGAGACAGGGGACTTTACACTAGAGATAGAGACAGGGGACTTTACACTAGAGATAGAGACAGGGGACTTTACACTAGAGATAGAGACAGGGGACTTTACAAAAGAGATAGAGACAGTGGACTTTACACTAGAGATAGAGACAGGGGACTTTACACTAGAGATAGAGACAGGGGACTTTACAAAAGAGATAGAGACAGGGGACTTTACAAAAGAGATAGAGACAGGGGACTTTACACAAGAGATAGAGACAGGGGACTTTACACAAGAGATAGAGACAGGGGACTTTACACTAGAGATAGAGACAGGGGACTTTACACTAGAGATAGAGACAGGGGACTTTACACTAGAGATAGAGACAGGGGACTTTACACAAGAGATAGAGACAGGGGACTTTACACAAGAGATAGAGACAGGGGACTTTACACAAGAGATAGAGACAGGGGACTTTACAAAAGAGATAGAGACAGGGGACTTTACAAAAGAGATAGAGACAGGGGACTTTACACAAGAGATAGAGACAGGGGACTTTACACAAGAGATAGAGACAGGGGACTTTACACTAGAGATAGAGACAGGGGACTTTACACTAGAGATAGAGACAGGGGACTTTACACTAGAGATAGAGACAGGGGACTTTACACAAGAGATAGAGACAGGGGACTTTACACAAGAGATAGAGACAGGGGACTTTACACAAGAGATAGAGACAGGGGACTTTACACAAGAGATAGAGACAGGGGACTTTACACAAGAGATAGAGACAGGGGACTTTACACTAGAGATAGAGACAGGGGACTTTACACAAGAGATAGAGACAGGGGACTTTACACTAGAGATAGAGACAGGGGACTTTACAAAAGAGATAGAGACAGGGGACTTTACACTAGAGATAGAGACAGGGGACTTTACACTAGAGATAGAGACAGGGGACTTTACACTAGAGATAGAGACAGGGGACTTTACACTAGAGATTGTCCACAGTGAAGATGTACACATACACACTCAAGCATATTTGCACACATACAGTGTAAACAGAGACACACACATGTCCGTTGCATCTTGTTATCCTCTACTTCCTCCCAGTCAGTCCAAGCATGAATAATGAATCCCCTCCTTACCAGGCGGTGGGCTTAACACATGGCTGGGCCGCTCTTTAAGGGCTCCTTATTCACAAACAGCAGTGGTGCAGTAAATACCAGGGCTTTGCTGCCAATTTAATGGCAGTTATGCTTAACAAATCTGCCTCAATCTAATGCTCACTCACAAAGCCTGGCTATGGGCTTAACCTGCACACTGAGCCTCCCTCCTGTCCCCTCCCTCCCTCTCTCTTTCTCTGCGACTGGCTGCATCAGTTTAGTAAGCTGTCCTTCCAGAGAGAGGAGAGAGCAGGCCTAGCTCATAATCCACACAACACAACACAGGGATCAACACAAACACCGAACAATAACACTCTTTCATGAATAACAAATAACACTCAAAGACCTAAAACGCCAAGCGAATGATGTTTAGAGATAGGATGATCATATTATACACTACCGTTCAAAAGTTTGGGGTCACTTAGAAATTCCCTTGCTTTTGAAAGAAAATCACATTTCTTGTCCATTAAAATAACATCAAATTGATCAGAAATACAGTGTAGACATTGTTAATGTTGTCAATGACTATTGTAGCTGGAAACGGCAGATTTTTTATGATTTATCTACATAGGCGTACAGAGGCCAATTATCAGCAACCATCACTCCTGTGTTCCAATGGCACATTGTGTTAGATAATCCAAGTTTATCATTTTAAAGGCTAATTGATCACTAGAAAACCCTTTTGCAATTATGTTAGCACAGCTGAAAACTGTTGTTCTGATAAAAGAAGCAAGAAAACTAGCCTTCTTTAGAGTAGTTGAGTATCTGGAGCATCAGCATTTATGGGTTTGATTACAGGTTCAAAACGGCTGGAAACAAAAAACTTTCTTCTGAATCTCATCAGTCTATTCTTGTTCTGAGAAATGAAGGCTCCTTGTTGCACTCGCATAACAGGTAGTCAGCCTGCCACGCAGTCTCCTCGTGGAGTGCAATGTAATCGGCCATGATCGGTGTCCAAAAATGCAGATTACCGATTGTTATGAAAACTTGAAATCGCCCCTAATTAATTGGCCAATCCGATTAATCGGTCGACCTCTAGTCTCAACGTCAACAGTTGTCACGCCCTGACCTGAGAGAGCCTTTTTATGTCTCTATTTAGGTTTGGTCAGGGTGTGATTTGGGTGGGCATTCTGTGTCTGTATTTCTATGTTGGGGATTGCTTTGTTTCGGCCGGGTATGGCTCCCAATCAGGAACAGCTGTACATCGTTGTTGCTGATTGGGAGTCATACTTAGGCAGCATGTTTTTCCTTTGGGTTTTGTGGGTAGATGTTTTCTGTTTAGTGTGTTAGGATACCTGACAGGACTGTTTGGCTGTCGTCTGTGTTTCTTTGTGAAGTGCCCTTTTTTCATCTAAAATAAAAGATGAACAAATTCCACGCTGCACCTTGGTCTACTACTTCAGACAGCCGTTACAACAGTGAAGAGGCAACTCCAGGATGCTGGCCTTCTAGGCAGAGTTGCAAAGAAAAAGCCATATCTCAGACTGGCCAATAAAAATAAAAGATTTAGACGAGCAAAAGAACACAGACACTGGACAGAGGAACTCTGCCTAGAAGGCCAGCATCCCGGAGTCGCCTCTTCACTGTTGACGTTGAGACTGGTGTTTTGCGGGTACTATTTAATGAAGCTGCCAGTTAAGGACTCGTGAGGCATCTGTTTCTCAAACTAGACACACTAATGTACTTGTCCTCTTACTGTACTGGGGATTGGGGAAAGCTGTTTAAGTACAATTCTCTGCATGTTTAGAGAAACAACTCTTAGAGTACCTGTAAGTTAGAGTACCTGTAAACCAGCAAATGTCCTCTATAAAATCTTGAAATTTACCAAACCAAAACCCCAAATCATGCACACAAAAATCTATGTCGTGACAGTGAAATTAAATGTTCTTGAAATCAACTTGATAAAAAAATGTATTCATCAAATTGATTAAAATAAATAAGAATCCAATAATCCTTTTACAGAAGTCTTATTTGTGGAGCCAGTCGTGATGGATATGAATGGGTAGTTCTCTCTACATCTAGTCCTGCTGTAGTGAGACAGAGGGTTGCAAGGACCATAACTAACCATAACTCGTCATACTTCATATTATCAAATGAATAACAAGACACTGCAGAGACCAACAGTCCTCACCTGAACACACACAGGTTCTATAGAGTATCTAGTGTACACATGTAACACTGTATATGGATGAAGATATTTAGTACAAATATATGCTTTGCCTCATTCACATGTTCTACCCTCCCTATTGAAGAAATGTCAGAAACAAAACCTTTCACGGTGTAGAGATTGGATGAGAATAGCCAAAACAGGACATGTTCACAGGTGTGAACGTGCAGAGGACAAAGTGTTGACAGCTAGCAGGTTTAGTGTTATGAAGAACTAAAAATACAAAGATACTGACGGGCTCTCAAGTTAACAGACTGAACACACACCTCCCCTGGACCATGCAGTACCACTACAAGTATTGCTAACAATATTCTAATTAAGTTAAATAAGTTGTCCTTTGCTGCACCCAGTGACGGTAGCCCTTTAAGGACAAACAGTACAGTGGACCCTTGGCCAGTAAATGTACAGTAACTGTGTAGCGTTAGTTAGTTGGTTGAATGAATGAATGAATGAAGGAAGGCTAGAACAGGAGCTGTTAATGGGTTTGGATGAGAGGCCTGAGGCAGAATTACAGTCCCTACAGGATCAATGGTACACACATACAGGTGGACCAGAGGACTAGAGGAGACTACCTTTACACAGACACAGAGAGAGATTCCACAAAATGAGGTGGAAACTCAGCTTCCTAACCTCCTGCCAAATGTATGACCATATTAGAGACACATTTTTCCCTCAGATTACACAGACCTACAACGAATTCAAAAACAAATCCAATTTTGATAAAGTCCCATATCTATTGGGTGAAATACCAGTGTGCCATCACAGAAGCAAGATTTGTGACCTGTTGCCACAAGAAAATGGCAACCATTGTAAATATAACCATATATATGTTTATTTATTTTCCCTTTTGTACTTTAACTATTTGCACATTGTTACAATACTGTATATAGACACATTTCTTTATTCTTTTGGAACTTTTGTTTATTATCCATTTCACTTGCTTTGACAATGTTATATGTTTCCCATGCCAATAAAGCCCTTTGAATTTAATTTAATTGAGAGAGACAGAGGGAAGAGACAGACAGACAGACAGACAGACAGACAGACAGACAGACAGACAGACAGACAGACAGACAGACAGACAGACAGACAGACAGACAGACAGACAGACAGACAGACAGACAGACAGACAGACAGACAGTCTGTCTGTCTGTCTGTCTGTCTGTCTGTCTGTCTGTCTGTCTGTCTGTCTGTCTGTCTGTCTGTCTGTCTGTCTGTGGGAGAGGAGCCAAGGAGGGCCTACAGAAGCAACTAGATCTTCTGCAAAGATTCTGTCAGACTTGGGCCCAGACGGTGAATCTCAGTAAGACAAAAATAATGGTGTTCCTAAAACAGTTCAGTTGCCATGACAAAAACTATCTAGACACTGTTGCCCTAGAGCACATAAATAATTATACCTACCTCAGCCTAAACATCAACACAACAGGTAACTTCCACAAGGCTGTGAGCGATCAAAGAGACAAGGCAAGAAGGGCCTTCTATGCCATCAAATGGAACATAAAACTCAACATCCCAAATAGGATCTGGCAAAGCAATACTTCAATCAGTTTTATACAACGGGTGGGTCTAATCCTGATTGGTTAAAACGGCATTCCAGCCCGTGTCTATTACACAAGTTACCACCGGTTAATCTATGACGTTAAAATGCCTATTTACTCTGTTCCATCTGACTGTGTAATCCACTGTCTCATCAGCCCAGCCAGGCAATTTATAAACTTGATTTCCACTATAAAAGCATCTAGACATTATCTCACATTTCTTTAAGACTAACATTTCATTTTCAACAGCGGAGATTTGTATAAACCTTGCTGTTTGTCTCTCCAACATTTGCAACATTGTTTCAATATTCAAATTGGATCTCCAGCTGTCCCATAGTAATGAACGTGTTGGAAGTCGGGATGAGACAGACAGGAAGGCAGCTTTTCTCAGCCAGTCGAAATCATGAATATGCTGGCAAAATTTTATGGATATATACAAAAAAAATGGCAATTGAAAAAAGGTGAAAAGAAACAGCTAATTTGCAGTCTTTCCAGCTTCAGTTGGAAGTGATGTTGTTACTGTAGCTGTGTTGTTGGCAAACTCCTCTGAACAACAGTGTCCTGACGAGTGAGAACATTTTTATGCCCGGCGAAATTGCTCCTCATTAGCTCATTGTTATGGATGTACTTTGCTGTTATTATGGCTGCACTTTTTGACGTAACTACAAGTTATCTGTAGTTGGCTAGCTAACAAGGGATAAGAACATTGCCAGCCAGTATGGCAGATATACAGTGAGGGAAAAAAGTATTTGATCCCCTGCTGATTTTGTACGTTTGCCCACTGATAAAGAAATGATCAGTCTATAATTTTAATGGTAGGTTTATTTGAACAGTGAGAGACAGAATAACAACAACAAAAAATCCAGAAAAACGCATGTCAAAAATGTTATAAATTGATTTGCATTTTAATGAGGGAAATATACCCGGTGTATATATCCCTGTGTATTCTACAATAATATACTTTGTGTACAACACAAAACATCAAACAATGCATGCAGAGCAGAATTAAAACTATACCCGCTAGTTATCAACATCCAGAAAAGAGCTGTTGAATTCTACAACCACCGAGGAAGCGCTACCCAGACATTCCACCACAAAGCCCTTACCTGCAGAGAGACTAACCTAGAGAAGAGTCCCCTCAGCCAGCTGGAAAGAATCAACCAAAAGAACTGAGCAAATTGGTATGCTATCTGGCCCTAAACAGAGAGTGCACAGTGGCAGAATACCTGACCACTGTGACTGACCCAAAATTAAGACAATAGCCTTGCTATTGAGAAAAGTCACCATCGGCAGACCTGGCTCTCAAGAGAAGATAGGATGTGTCCACTGTCTACAAAATAAGGTGGAAACTGAGCTGAACTTCCTAACCTCCTGCTAAATGTATGACCATATTAGAGACACACATTTCCTTCAGATCACACAGACCCACAAATAATTTTGAAACAAGTCAAACATTGATAAACTCCCATATCTGTTAGGTGAAATACCACAATTTGCAATCACAGCAGCAAGATTTGTGGAAATTTGCCATGACAAAAGGGCAACCAGTGAAGTACAAACATTGTAAATACTACTAATATTTATCTGTTTACTTATCTTCCACCACTATTTCGTACTACAACTACAGTATTTGCACATTGCTAAAACACTGTACATAGCTGATAATATAACACTTGAAATGTCTATCTTCTTTAAACCTTTGAGTGCAATGTTTATTGTTCATTTCTAAGAGTTTTTTGTTGATATTGTTAAATTAGTTTATTCTCACTTTTGTTGATTGCTAAAACAAGTGAAATAAACAATGTAAATCAAATCAAACTTTATTTGTCACATGTGCCGAATACAACAAGTGTAGACCTTACCGTGAAATGCTTACTTACAAGCCCTTAACCAACAGAGAAGTTCAAGAAGACTTAAGAAAATATTTACCAAATAAACTAAAGTAAAAAATGTCAAAAGTGACACAATAAAATAACAATAACGAGGCTATACACAGGGGGTAGCGGTACCGAGTCAGTGTGCAGGGGTACAGGTTAGAGGTCATTTGTACATGTAGGTAGGGGTGACGTGACTATGCATTGATAATAAACAGTGAGTAGCAGCAGTATACAAACAAACGTTTAAACATATGTTTCCCATGCCAATAAAGCCCCTTTTAAATGAATTGAGAAAGAGAGAAAGAGCGAGAAGGTGAGATCGGCTAACAGCGACCATTCATTTCCATTACCGCAATTAAAGACCAAATACGAGTTGTTAGTGGTTTTTAAATGAAAAGGAGAGAGGGAGAAAAGAAGACTAATGCCGTAAGCTGAGACGCAGCACATCCCTGTATCGCCTTCCAGCAATATTACTACAGCCTATTCAGGCCTGTTAACAAAACCATACCACATTTCCTGCATAAATGGCCTCATATATGTACATTCCCCATGCATTAAGAGCTAAATTAAAACAGTAAATAATAGCCAGCTATAGTGACAAATAATTGTCCTCAAATTTCCTGTTAAAAGGATTCTGTTGAACAAATGAAAATAGCCTTGATGTTAGGATTGAGACACAATTGATGCAATTTAAATTCCCACTGTGTCTAGTCAATTGGCATAAGCACATTTCACATGTGGACCATGAGGATGTCAAGGGAGCTCGCTACTGGTGGCAATTACTATTGGCATACTGTTCATTACAGCAGGATAATTCATATTCAGTACACTGGGAGACAAGTGGAGGATAAAGGTTATGTAAATATGTGTTCATTAGGCATTGACACTGCAATACAAACATTACAATTTAGACAATATTTGTAATAATATCAATGGGTTATTTCATTTATAATTGTGTCTGATCATTTTCAATGAAAAACAAGAACCCTTTCACAGGGGAAAGTAAATTTCAGACCGGGTGCAATGCATCACGGTTAATCAGAATCAATAGACCAACAGCCAAACTTAGTTAAAATATCGAAGTGTGTTTTTGATACGTTAGATATTCTGTATCTTAAGAGAAACAAAGGGATTGATGTGTGTAAAGATCGGTGTATTACTCAGATCGCCACATTGCACCTGAAAGAGCTTCTGTGCCCTCTTTTGGAGGAATAAAAAACACCATCTCGCTCACTGGAAAGTGTCTCGGTAAGAGACATGTTATTACCTGTAATGTTACAGGTAATAAGCTACATCACCTTTATCCATTTGACAAAATATGTTTTGTGACAGAAAGCCTATATGTTTTAGCATTTGACTAGTTAATTTTTACCTGGCAAAAGTTGTTTCTCTCGAATGACTTCAACATGATAGCCAGAGTTTAGCCCTTTATTCTACCCTGTATGAAATCCTTGTTGTTTTGTTCCTTCTTGAAAATAACCAGGTACAAACTTGACTGTGTTGCAGAACCTCTGGCCCAAAGTAATATATACTAAAAAGTAATTAAGTGTGGGAAGCTGAGATAGTCTTCAAGCGCATGAGTTCAGTCACAGTCTGAAGTCATTAGAAATGTGAAAACAACAACAGTGTTTTACAACCCTCTTTAGTGATATACTCACTCCATTTACAAAGCTACAACTTTAGCAGAGAGGAATGATTTGAATATAAAGACAATTAACGATTTTATGTTTGTTTCATTTTCCTCGCGCTGTCGTTATCTCCCTGCAACTGAAGCGGCGACTGTGGATAAATGGCTGCTACTTGTGCTAATTTACACAGAGAAATACATTTGTTTCCAGGGCCATTATACAGTGAGCCATGCATTTTCTCCCCACAAATGGCCATCATTCATTACAGTTAACAATGACATCCAATTCAGCTCGGTTAACCCTTTACACTTGTGGGAATTGGCCTGTACGGCTAGGCCTAAATTTAAATGTTTCTTACAGAAGAAAAGCTTGGTAGCAATTGAACGGGAACAGTTTGGAGATT
Organism: Salmo trutta; assembly: GCF_901001165.1. Classification (NCBI taxonomy): domain Eukaryota; kingdom Metazoa; phylum Chordata; class Actinopteri; order Salmoniformes; family Salmonidae; genus Salmo; species Salmo trutta. Next base: position 33,611,319 of record NC_042963.1, read on the forward strand.
ATGGGAAAATTATTAGACCAAAGTTGAGGACACAACAGTTCACCTGACAAGAATGAATTCAAACATTACACTGTTCATTTTTACATTTACTGTACTTTTCGCAGCATTTATTGATAACGAAATCTGAAAATACTCCGCATACATTCAGTAACATGATAAAAATATTTGTTGAAAAATGTAGGGTAGGTGCAACATAAGATAAAACAATGACAAGGGTTTGAGTGAGAGGACTAACTGGTGTCTCCAAGTGGACACACACCTCTTTAAAGTATGCACAGTTCCTAAGTCAATTCAATGCACCTTTATGACTCAAAGAAGTGTCTTCAATTATAAGGTGCTTTTTTTTTTAGCTCTCCTATCTGTGCTGTTGAGGAACTAGAGGAAGCACACTTGTAGTTGTTTGTTTGGAACACAACGCTGCATCCTCACCATCACACAATTACAATTACTGAAAATCTGCCATTTTCAACCCGTATACAGGTATGAGTGAAAAGTGCTACTGACCTTCAATACAATCATGTTTGGTATTAGTGAATGACTTGTTCAGTCTAAGTGTAACGTTTCATAATGTTGATGAATGCCTGGTTTTAAAGGCATACAATGAGTGGGGACGACAGATAAGCATCAGTCAGGACCGGACAAAAACAATGGTGGTACAACACCGCCACCTACAGGTGGAATAATGAAGGTGCACTTAACTCTATTGAGGCATAAATAAGTTAATTACACACAGGCACATGTGCATACACACACCGTCCAAAACTCACCGATGCCAGAGTTTCCCCCGGTGATGAGGACCACCCTGTCTGAGAGGTCACGACCCTGCAGGATCTCCAGGGCTGCAGTGTTCCCGTCGTAACGCTTCGGCTTCACCAGCACGTCCTCCACCGTGAACGCCTGCCGCGGGTCAAAGTAGGTCTTCCTCTTGTTAATGTGACTGTTAGTGAAGGGGCAGGGATAGAGGGAGAGAAAGAGAGAAGGGTGAAGGAGTAGAATGTATGTTGTATTTTTCACCAAATGAAATACCCAAGTTCAGATGAGACAAGACGACACTAAGCTAAGTGGTTGTGCGGATGCTCCAACAGGTCCCTCTCTACCAAAACAAGGCCTCATGAACAGTCTCAGGCAGACAGTGGGGAATAGTTAGGCTTCTCACAGCCATGGGTCTACTTTACACCAGTGGGGAGAACATTTCAAATCAAATTGTATTTGTCACATGCGCTGAATACAAAAGACCTTACCATGAAATGCTTACTTACAAGCCCTTAACCAACAATGCAGGATTTTTTTTTAAGTAAGTAAGAAAATATTTGCAAAAAATAAATAAACTAAACTAAAAAAAAAAAAAAAAGTAACACAATAAAATAACAATAACGAGGTTATATACAGGGGTACCGGTACCGAGTTAATGTGTGGGGGTACAGGTTAGTCAAGGTAATTGATGTAATATGTACATGTAGGTAGAGGTAAAGTGACTATGCATAGATAATAAACAGCGAGTAGCAGCAGAGTAAAAAAATGGGGTCAATGCAAATAGTCTGGGTAGCAATTTGATTAACTGTTCAGCAGTCTTACAGCTTGGGGGTAGAAGCTGTTCAGGAGTCTTTTGGTCCCAGACTTGGTGCTCTGGTACCGCTTGCCGTGCAGCAGCAGAGAGAACAGTCTATGACTAGGGTGGCTGGAGCTTTTTACAATTTTTAGGGCCTTCCTCTGATAACGCCTGGTATAGACGTCCTGGATGGCAGGAAGCCCGGCCCCAGTGTTGTACTGGACCGTACGCACTAGTCTCTGAAGCGCCTTGCGGTCGGATGCCAAGCAGTTGCCATACCAAGCGGTGATGCAACCAGTCAGGATGCTCTCAATGGTGCAGCTGTAGAACTTTTTGAGGATCTGAGGACACATGCCAAATCTTTTCAGCCTCCTGAGGGGGAATAGGCAATGTCATGCTCTCTTCCCGACTGTCTTGTCTTGGTGTGTTTGGACCATGATAGTTTGTTAGCAATGTGGACGCCAAGGAACTTGAAGCTCTCGACCCACTCCACTACAGCCCTGTCGATGTTAATGGGGGTGTGCTCAGCCCCCCTTTTCCTGTAGTCCACGATAAGCTCTTTTGTCTTGCTCACATTGAGGGAGAGGTTGTTGTCCTGGCACCTCTCTGACCTCCTCCCTGTAGGCTGTCAGATCGTTGTCAGTGATCAGGCCTACCACCGTTGTCCCTCTGCAAACTTAATGAAGGTGTTGGAGTCGTGCGTAGCCAAGCAGTCGTGGATGAAAAGGGAGTACGGGAGAGACTAAGCACGCACCGCTGTGGGGCCCCCGTGTTGAGGATCAGTGTGGCGGATGTGTTGATACCTAGCCTTACCACCTGGGGGCGGCCCTTCAGGAAGTCCAGGATCCAGTTGCAGAGGGAGGTGGTTAGTCCCAGGGTCCTTAGCTTAGTGATGAGGTTTGAGGGTGCTATGGTGTTGAACGCCGAGCTGTAGTCAACAAACAGCATTTTCACGTAGGTGTTCCTTTTGTCCAGGTGGGAAAGGGCAGTGTGGAGTGCAATAGAGATTACATCATCTGTGGATCTGTTGGGGCGGTATGTGAATTGTAGTGGGTCCAGGTTTTCTGGGATGATGTTGTTGATGTGACCCACGACTAGCCTTTTAAAGCTTTTCACGGCTACAGACGTGAGTGCTACGGGGCGGTAATCATTTGGGCAGGTTACCTTGGCGTTCTTGGGCACAGTGACTATGGTGGTCTGCTTGAAACATGTAGTTATTACAGACTCGGTCAAGTAGAGGTTGAAAATGTCAGTGAAGACACTTGCCAGATGGTCAGCGCATGCTCTAAGTACGCATCCTGGTAATCCATCTGGCCCTGCGGCCTTGTGAATGTTGACCTGTTTAAAGGTCTTACTCACATCGGCTACGGAGAGCGTGATCACACAGTTGTCCGGAACAGCTGTTGCTGTCATGCATGGTTGAGTGTTGCTTGCCTTGAAGCAAGCATAAAAGGTATTTAGCTCATCTGGTAGTGTCGCTTCCCTGGGCAGCTCGCGACTGGGTTTCCCTTTGTAATCCATAATAGTTGCAAGCCCTGCCACATCTGACGAGCGTCAGAGCCTGTGTAGTAGGATTCAATCTTCGTCCTGTATTGACGCTTTGCCTGTTTGATGGTTAGTCGGCGGGATTAGCGTATTTCTTATAAGCATCCGGATTAGTGTCCCGCTCCTTGAAAGTGGCAGCTCTAGCCTTTAGCTCAGTGTGGATGTATTATGTACAAAAAAGTTACAAACAAAGCGGAAAAACACACAGAATAGCACAATTGGTTAGGAGCCAGTAAAATGGCAGCCATCCCGTCCGGCACCATCAATTTTTGGTAGCACTTTATGTTACGGAACAGTTTCCACTGCTATTTGCCTGGTTTTGAATAAAACATGTAACTGATATGAATATGGTGCTTATTTGACTGAAGCCCAAAGAAACAAACAAGTAATTGGTCGGTTATTACTGTGTATTTATCATACCATGTCATTCTTTTTTAAATGCCTGGTAAATTGATGTACAGTAAAATAAAGTGCTTCCAGTTTTGATTTCTTTACTGTCACCCCTTAACTTGCTGGTTCAGTATATCAGGAAAGGAGGACTTACTCCACATAGAAGATTTGTCCTTTGTCATCCATCTCCTGCTCCCATCCATACGGCAGATCTGTGGGGAAGAAAAACCTCCACTTAGGCTCCTCAAGCCATTCAGAAACATGATTCATATCATTAACTCATTATCTCTGTCTGTTACTGAATGCCATCCTAACAGAAGGATACATCTACAATAGCAGAATTGTATGTGTATCAGTGTTTTGACCTCTCACTATGAACATTCAGGTGCACCCAGAGCAATAAGGAAAAATCTGCTGAGTCATGATACACACAGGATTGGGTCTAATGTGGATAAGTAATGACAATTACACACTTGCAAAAAGGCATATTGAATGGTTGCCTGACGACTCAAACTGAATTCCTCTGCGGCTCTGTTGTTCACTAAATACTTAGGTCTGTGACTGCCATCATTGAAGTACTTTGTGATGACGTCAAAATGAGAGGTGTTGTACAAAACAAAGTAATCAGCGATTGGATCATCACTAACCAATCAGAGTATCAAAGCCAAAGACGGATTTTCTAAACGCCACTTTATGCACGTGTGTTCTGGATCTAGCCCAACCCATCGGGTCAAGAATGAATTCCCATTCTAGAAATCGTCTGGAAGGTACACAGACTCATTTCGAGGAAGAAACTAACGTCCGTGGGCGTAGCAAGGAGCTTGGGTAGCCAGGCAAATTGAATGGGGGAAGGTGGGATGTAAGGTGTTGGTGGGAGAAAGAGAAAAGTAGAGAATAACTCTAACCTCCAGCACAGCGTCTCTTCTTCCCTGTTTTGGGATGATCCCACTGGGTCTTCATTTCCTCATGACTGTGGAGAGAGAGAGAATCCATCAAACTAGCTAGCAATTACTGTTAGCAACTAGCTGCATTAAAACAAAGCAATGCTCTACACTGCTCTATTCTGTGGGCAATATTGCATAGATGTTATAGCCAAATGCTTGTATGTTCAAGGACTGGTTTATGGGAAGCATAACACTGCCATAAAAATCAAGCGGCACTGGTTGACTATGAGCAATGCGCAATAGTTCATTTTCGCTTACTTCGCATAGTAAACCCATCCATCCTTCGTAGATCTCTCTTCCCATCCTGGGGGCAGCTCATCCTCGCTGTCTGTATCGTCCATACCAGCATACTTTAAAGCTGCCATGTCCCGTGTTTCTTTCGAATTCAGCGATATAGCAAAATTACAATCTATATTTCGCAGAAGCGACGGAGCTGTGAAAACCGAAATCAGAAACTCTGTGACTATAGTCCACTGAGCTATAGTTATAATCCTGCCTCAGCACTTCCGCAATAATACAGTGATGAGTCTTATGTCTGCGAAGTGTTGTTTGGGTAATGAAGTCATGCAGGAGTAAAGTCATTCCGTTCCTCAGGTCAAATAAGATACTGTAACATTACAGTTACAAAAGTGGCAACACTAATATAATTTGTACAATGAATAATGTATGCATACCGTAAATGACCACGTGTATCATACATTTTGCGGGTAACAAAGTGACAAAATGTACTCATCCAAAACTGCGTCTGCGCACGAGAATGGGAGGGGCTGAACCGCGTTAGCATATTAGCGAGAGTCATGGTGCTATTCGGGTTCCTTGGGACGTCCCTAACCCCTTGGCTATTTTAAACCTCAATGTCAATGCGGTAGGGACGTTGCAATGATCCAGACACCACCGACATATAACAGCAATTGCGAGTGGGCATCAGAAACAGTTTATCATTCTCCTGGCAGCATGATATTATACTGGTAGCACGATCGCGGATTTGTCCCCTTCAAAATAAGACTCCCCTACATGATACATTTGGGGTATTTCGATTTTACACTAGCACAGTCCAACAGTTTTTCACAGCATTGCAACCACCTTTAAAAACAATTATGGATAATTTGAAGTACTTTTATTTTAATATTGTATTATTTATACAAGCATTTCTTTAGAAAGTTTACACAAATACTGGTATTTTGAAAGCTACTAGTATATTGAAGGCTATATGTAGGGCTCTTGACTGAGACGTCACTGCAGTGCCTGGTTCGAATCCAGGCTACATCACATCCGGCCGTGATTGGGAGTCCCAATCACACACAATTGGCCCAGCGTACAATCGGCCCAGCGTCGTCCGGGTTTGGCCGCTGTAGGCCGTCATTGGAAATAAGAATTTGTTCTTAACTGACTTGCCTAGTTAAATTAAATTAAAGTAAATTGCAGTTGGTCCAGAACAAAGCAGCACGTATTGCACTTAGATGTACACGGAGGGAAAGTGTCAGTAACATGCATGTCAGTGTCTCCTGGCTCAAAGTTGAGGAGAGATTGACTGCATCACTATTGGTCTTTGTGTGAGGTATTGATGTGTTGAAGCTACCGAACTGTCTGTTCAAGGAGTTGACACACAGTTCAGACACTCATCTGTACCACACAAGACATGCAACCAGAGGTCTCTTCACAGTCCCCAGGTCCAGAACAGAGGCTGGGAAACGCACAGTATTAAATAGAGCCATGACTACATGGAACTCTCTACCACCCCAGGTAACACAAGCTAGCAATCAAACCAGTTTCATAAAACAGACAAAAGAACACCTTACTGCACAAAGGGGACTGTGAAGAGACACAGCCATTTTATATATATTGTATTGTAATTTGCACTGTACTATGCATTAGACATAGATATTGTGTGTATATACTGATATGTAGGCTATGTGTGACGTTTTAAGTTTATGTATTTCAGTCCTTGACTAATAATGTAATGTACTATGTATTATGTCATGTTTCATGTGGACCCCAGGAAGAGTAGCTGATCAAATCAAATGTTATTTGTCACATGCACCGAATACAACAGGTGTAGGCCTTACCTTGAAATGCTTACTTACAACCCCTTAACCAACAATGCAGTTCAAGAAATAGAGTTAAGAAAATATTAACTAAATAAACTAAAGTAAAACATTTAATAAAAAGTAACACAATAAAATAACAATAACGAGGTTATATACAGGGGGTACAGGTACTGGTACCGAGTCAATGTGCGGGGGTACAGGTTAGTCGAGGTAATTTGTACATGTAGGTAGGGGTAAAGTGACTATGAATAGATAATAAACAGTGAGTAGCAGCAGCGTAAAAACAAAGGGGGGTCAATGTAAATAGTCCGGGTGGACATTAATTTCTCGCTTGGCTCGAGACACACACCAGGATAGTGATAAATCATATATTCAATCTAAGTTTCCTGATAAACTAGAAAAATAATCACACTCCTCGCCAACAGACAAGCTTCTTAGGCTTGGAACTGAGCTCTTCGTCTATGCGTGCGTGTCTAACAGTCACCAGACAGAGGTGCATTCTGACTACAGCCCGCGCATTCCACCAGACCTGGACTGTCAGGGCTTGCCAGGTTATGGTTGCTAATGGCTGCAGCATCAGCAGTCTCACCACTTGGCCTAATACGCATGAGACCTGTCCAACGATGGTTTATTAGCCAACACATTCATCCGAAAAGAGACCGTTATCGGCTGATAACCATGTTGCCACACCCTATCCTTCTGGCTAAACCCAAGCATGCTCTCAGTGGGGATCCAGCAGCCTTGCGAGTTGTCATAGAGACCGATGCCTCCCTGAGGGGACGGGGCGCAGTTTACGACGGATGCATAACGAACGGTCATATAAATGCTTTGGAGCTGAAAGCGATTCGCCTGTCTTTATTACATTTTGCCCCCAGGAAAGAGGGGCATCACGTTCTGATTCCTTCCGACAACTCAGCCTCGATTGCATACATCAATCACCAGGGCGGAGTCCGCTCACTGTCCATGCACCAAGTGGCATCATGGATACATCTGTGGGCACACACACACACCTGCGCTCACTGTCAGCAGCGCACATTCCAGGCCGGTTGAATCTAGGTGCTGACCTATTGTCGAGGGTTATGCCTCAGCCTGCGGAGTGGCGTTTCCACCCACAGGTGATAGAGGCGATTTGGCGCCAGTTCGGACGAGCCCATGTAGATCTGTCTGCATCTCGAAGCGCAACACACTGCCCTCTTTGGTATTACATTCAGAACGACAACCCAACGTTGGGTCACTATGCCCGGGCCCACCGGGCAAGTCTTGGACAGAGTGAGAGAGCATAGGCTGGAGCTGATACTGGTATCCCGTTTTGGCCCTCACAGGCATGGTTTGTCAACTATGTGTCTGTCTATCCCTGTTCTCTCCTCTCTGCACAGGCCACACAAATGCTTCACCCCGCATGGCCGCTGCCACTCTAACCTGGTGGTCCAAGCACGCACGACCCACGTGGAATTCCAGGTCTCCGGCAGCCTCTGGAACTGCCGGTCTGCGGCCAACAAGGCAGAGTTCATCTCAGCCTATGCTACCCTCCAGTCCCTCGACTTCTTGGCGCTGACGGAAACATGGATTACCACAGAAAACACTGCTACTCCTACTGCTCTCTCCTCGTCTGACCACGTGTTCTCGCATACCCCGAGACCATCTGGTCAGCGGGGTGGTGGCACTGGAATCCTCATCTCTCCCAAGTGGACATTCTCTCTTTCTCCCCTGACCTATCTGTCTATCTCCTCCTTTGAATTCCATGCTGTCACAGTCCCTAGCCCATTCAAGCTTAACATCCTTATCATTTATCGCCCTCCAGGTTCCCTTGGAGAGTTCATCAATGAGCTTGATGCCTTGATAAGCTCCTTTCCTGAGGATGGTTCACCCCTCACAATTCTGGGTGACTTTAACCTCCCTACGTCTACCTTTGACTCATTTCTCTCTGCCTCCTTCTTTCCACTCCTCTCCTCTTTTGACCTCACCCTCTCACCGTCCCCCCTACTCACAAGGCAGGCAATACGCTTGACCTCATCTTTACTAGATGCTGTTCTTCTACTAATCTCACTGCAACTCCCCTCCAAGTCTCCGACCACTACCTTGTATCCTTTTCCCTCTCGCTCTCCTCCAACACTACTCACTCTGCCCCTACTCAGATGGTATTGCGCCGTCGCAACCTTCGCTCTCTCTCTTCTGCTACTCTCTCCTCTTCCATCCTATCATCTCTTCCCTCTGCTCAATCCTTCTCCAACCATTCTCCTGATTCTGCCTCCTCAACCCTCCTCTCCTCCCTTTCTGCATCCTTTGACTCTCTATGTCCCCTATCCTCCCGGCCGGCTCGGTCCTCCCCTCCTGCTCTGTGGCTTGACGACTCATTGCGAGCTCACAGAACAGGGCTACGGGCAGCAATGGAGGAAAACTAGCCTCCCTGCGGACCTGGCATCTTTTCACTCCCTCCTCTCCACATTTTCTTCCTCTGTTTCTGCTGCTAAAGCCACTTTCTACCACTCTAAATTCCAAGCATCTGCCTCTAACCCTAGGAAGCTCTTTGCCACCTTCTCCTCCCTCCTGAATCCTCCTCCCCCTCCCCCCTCCTCCCTCTCTGCGGATGACTTTGTTAACCATTTTGAAAAGAAGGTTGACGACATCCGATCCTTGTTTGTTAAGTCAAACGACACCGTTGGTCCTGCTCACATTGCCCTACCCTATGCTTTGACCGATTTCTCCCCTCTCTCTCCAGATGAAATCTTGCAACTTGTGACGGCCGGCCGCCCAACAACCTGCCCACTTGACCCTATCCCCTCCTCTCTTCTCCAGACCATTTCCGGAGACCTTCTCCCTTACCTCACCTCGCTCATCAACTCATCCTTGACCACTGGCTACGTCCCTTCCGTCTTCAAGACAGCGAGAGTTGCACCCCTTCTCAAAAAACCTACACTCGATCCCTCCGATGTCAGCAACTACAGACCAGTATCCCTTCTTTCTTTTCTCTCCAAAACTCTTGAGCGTGCCGTCCTTGGCCAGCTCTCTTGTTATCTCTCTCAGAATGACCTTCTTGATCCAAATCAGTCAGGTTTCAAAACTGGTCATTCAACTGAGACTGCTCTTCTCTGTGTCACGGAGGCTCTCCGCACTGCTAAAGCTAACTCTCTCTCCTCTGCTCTCATCCTTCTAGACCTATCTGCTGCCTTTGATACTGTGAACCATCAGGTCCTCCTCTCCACCCTCTCCGAGTTGGGCATCTCCGGCGCGGCTCACTCTTGGATTGCGTCCTACCTGACAGGTCGCTCCTACCAGGTGGTGTGGTGAGAATCCGTCTCCGCACCACATGCTCTCACCACTGGTGTCCCCCAGGGCTCAGTTCTAGGCCCTCTCCTATTCTCGCTATACACCAAGTCACTTGGCCCTGTCATATCCTCACATGATCTCTCCTATCATTGCTTCGCAGACGACACACAATTAATCTTCTCCTTTCCCACTTCTGATAACCAGGTGGCGAATCGCATCTCTGCATGTCTGGCAGACATATCAGTGTGGATGACGGATCACCACCTCAAGCTGAACCTCGGCAAGACGGAGCTGCTCTTCCTCCCGGGGAAGGACTGCCCGTTCCATGATCTCGCCATCACGGTTGACAACTCCATTGTGTCCTCCTTCCAGAGTGCTAAGAGCCTTGGCGTGACCCTGGACAACACCCTGTCGTTCTCCGCTAACATCAAGGCGGTGACCCGATCCTGTAGGTTCATGCTCCACAACATTCGCAGAGTACGACCCTGCCTCACACAGGAAGCGGCACAGGTCCTAATCCAGGCACTTGTCATCTCCCGTCTGGATTACTGCAACTCACTGTTGGCGGGGCTCCCTGCCTGTGCCATTAAACCCCTACAACTCATCCAGAACGCCGCAGCCCGTCTGGTGTTCAACCTTCCCAAGTTCTCTTATGTCACCCCTCTCCTCCGCACACTCCACTGGCTTCCAGTTGAAGCTCGCATCTGCTACAAGACCATGGTGCTTGCCTACGGAGCTGTGAGGGGAACGGCACCTCTGTACCTTCAGGCTCTGATCAGTCCCTACACCCAAAGAAGGGCACTGCGTTCATCCACCTCTGGCCTGCTCGCCTCCCTACCTCTGTGGAAGCACAGTTCCCGCTCAGCCCAGTCAAAACTGTTCGCTGCTCTGGCACCCCAATGGTGGAACAAGCTCCCTCACGACGCCAGGACAGCGGATTCAATCACCACCTTCCGGAGACACCTGAAACCCCAGCTCTTTAAGGAATACCTGGGATAGGATATAGTAATCCTTCTAACCCCCCCCTACCCTCCCCCCCAAAAAAGATTTAGATGTACTATTGTAAAGTGGTTGTTCCACTGGATATCATAAGGTGAATGCACCAATTTGTAAGTCGCTCTGGATAAGAGCGTCTGCTAAATTACGTAAATGATGTAAATGTAATGTAAATGTTTGCAGACCTGAGTTAAATGATGTCTGGTTTACAGACCTGAGTTCAATGGTGTCCGGAGAGCTGTGGACACTCCCGTTACGCACGGACCTTCTGTCTCAGGCACAAATGGAAGCTAGTAAGGGGTTACCTCTGGCGGTTATAGAGACTATACAGAGTGCTAGGGCTCCTTCAACAAAAACACATTTTCACGCATACAGGTGGCAAGCGTTTGCGCACTGGTGCGAGGCATATAGTGAATACCCACAGCACTGCAGTATCGAAATCATAATGACCTTTCTTCAGAGTAGATTTGATAAGGATCTTTCTCCTTCGACATTGGTCTATTTAGCTGCTATATCAGCGTGCCACGCTGATGTAGATGGTAAGCTTGTGGGAAATGTTGGCCTTTCAGTTTATGAACGTCTCCTGTTGCCTGAGCCCGCCTACACGTTGCCTATTCCTAAGGTGGGATTTGATCACAGTTCTGGATGCGTTAACTAACCCTCCTTTCAAGTATATATACACAATATAATTACTATTCCTCTCGTTTTAACACAGCTCTACTATTAGCCCTAACATTCTGCGAAACGGTCCGGTAACCTGGCAGCCCTCTATGTGCACCAGTCATGCATGGTTTTGTCAGAGGACAAGCGGATGGTTACATTGACATTTAACCCCGCTAAGATCATTACATCATGTTTCAAATCTAGGGTTATTGATCTGGCTACATTCTTCCCCCCTCCTTTCCATTCAGAGGAAGAGGAACGACTCTGCCCTGTCAGTGTGCTTTGGCTAATGTTGATCCGATGAGCAGCCTACACCGCTCTGACCAGTTGTTTGTGTGCTTTGGTACACAAGCACAGGCCAAGGCTTTGTCCAGAGAACAACTTTCTTGCTGGATAGTTGAAGTTATCTCTTTAGCATACTCCTCTGCAGGGAAGAGTCCCCCAGGGGGACTTAAAGCACATTCTACTAGAGGTGTGGCAACATCCTGGGCACTATTTCGGGGGCGTTACATTGGACGATGTATGTGCAGCATACACATATGGATGGGGCCACAGTGTCTCCTGACCCCTCCTGTCTCAGCCTCCAGTATTTATGCTGCAGTAGTTTATGTGTCGGGGGGCTAGGGTCAGTCTGTCACATCTGGAGTATTTCTCTTGTCTTTTCCGGTGTCCTGTGTGAATTTAAATATGCTCTCTCTAATTCTCTCTTTCTCTTTCTTTCTTTCTCTCTCTCGGGAGCCATAGGACCATGCCTCAGGACTACCTGGCTTGATGACTCCTTGCTGTCCCCAGTTCACCTGGCCGTGCTGCTGCTCCAGTTCCAACTGCTCTGCCTGCAGCTATGGAACCCTGACCTGTTCACCGGACGTGCTACCTGTCCCAGACCTGCTGTCCCAGACCTGCTGGAACCCTGACCTATTCACCGGATGTGCTACCTGTCCCAGACCTGCTGTTTTCAACTCTCTAGAGACAGCAGGAGCGGTAGAGATACTCTCAAAGATCGGCTATGAAAAAGCCAACTGACACTTACTCTTGTGTTACTGACTTGTTGCACCCTCGACAACTACTATGATTATTATTATTTGACCATGCTGGTCATTTATGAACATTTGAACATCTAGGCCATGTGCTGTTATAATCCCCACCCGGCACAGCCAGAAGAGGACTGGCCACCCCTCATAGCCTGGTTCCTCTCTAGGTTTCTTCCTAGGTTTTGGCCTTTCTAGGGAGTTTTTCCTAGCCACCGTGCTTCTACACCTGCATTGCTTGCTGTTTTGGGGTTTTAGGCTGGGTTTCTGTACAGCACTTTGAGATATCAGCTGATGTAAGAAGGGCTATATAAATACATTTGATTTGATTTGATTTGCAGCAGCTTCTTGGGCTACACCTCACATTTGTCAGGTTGTATAGTCTTGACATGACTGGGTCTTCGTTGTCACACAGTACTGACTGCAGCCAGATGTTCGTTCCCATAAAACATGTACTGTACACATCCCTTTAGGTTGTACATGTCCAAACTATAACCCTTCTACCAGAGCATAGCGGTAGGAGTAGGTTAGTCTTTACAATGGCCTGTGTTACCTATTTCTTATTAATTGTATCACATAGCTTGCAGCCAATCTTGAGTATGTTATATCAGGGTTATTCCCTTTCGGCCACTTGACTGTGTCAGGCAGGCTGCGCGGTTGTGCCCGTCCTGGTGACCAACAAGGTTGGTTATATACGATATATAGCATAGTAAAAACTTGAGTTTGAATGAAGTAAAACGAATGAGTTGTACTACAACCCTGGTTTTACTAATAAAGAACAAGAGTTCTTACTAACGCAGCCTTGCTGGCGCCCATTACGGGGCTGAATGGGTCATTAGAGTGACAGTTTTTTTTTTACTATAAGCCAATATGTATTTCATATACAGTGATTTGCGTTGTGGCCTATGAAATGGGTTTAGGTAAAGGGCCAGCATCACGTTTTATTCAGTGCCCTATAAAATAGCCTTTGCTGAGTCCATAGACTATAAAATATAGACGAAGCCATTTATTACGTCACCCCATTGTTTCCTATGAGTGTCAATTCAGCTTGTCACCATCTCGCTACATGGAGGAGTTTTTGGAAACATTGCATGCACAGTTTGAGCTACTACTCTAGGAACTGACATTGCAGGCTAGCTCAGTGCTCCCCCCTCTTATTCAGTATCTGAAGTTGAAGGCCGACCGATGTACTGCAGGCTGCCATTAGCAACTAAATGATCCTTTTAACTTCTGTGTGGGATTTTAAAGTTGCACTATGCAGAAATCGCTCTGCCATTTCCAGGTTGCTAAAACTCCAATAGTTCGCCTATTTTCAGTTTATGTGACAAAATAAGCTAGTGTAGTGCAGAGAAGCATTGTACCATCTAAACCGATGTGAAATATATTTTCCATAACCAAAAATAATGTTGTTTCAGCTAATTTGAAGCTAGTGTACAAAACCAAAAGTAAAAGATGCAAAAACAAAACTCAAGAAGGAAAGCATATAAATAACACACATAGAACAGATCTACCGCTTATCAGACTTGCTTCAAGTAGAATGATAGATCTATAACTCAACATTTCTATGTGAATTTGGTAGGGTCACCCAAAAAGTGACATATTGCCACTTTAAAGGGCATACATCTTGTAAAATATAATAAACTATTGGTACCATGATGGTATTCTATGTTTTTTTTATATAACTATCCACAAATATTGACCAAGAAGATCGCCATTTCCCCATTCAATATAATGGGAAATCCTGTTAATGGGAGATGCTGTTTTCTGGAAACAATGCCTGCAGTACCGCGGTCGACCTTCAACTTGAAATTGTCAATGTGAGGGGGCAGATGTTCACCCGTGGTCAGTCCCCAAAACAGTGGAAAGAGTACCTGTGACATTATTTTCGCTTTTGGACCTTAATAAGGTGAAACTCCATCTAAACTCTTCCTCCACATTTACTGGATTGGTTGAACAGTGCAGAGGAGAACCTCCCCCAACAGTTTTTGTCTTCTCGTCAAGACCAGTATGTTGTAGGCTAGGAGATCTAGTTTCAGGCGTTTCTTTTACGCCTGCTACTTTAGGTTACCCATGAAATGACACCATATATATTATAGATTCTACAAACCCCTACTCCCAATCGCACTTTTACATTTACAAGAATTGTTGTTTCACTGTAAGCCCAATATTGTCAACATACCAGTCTGAACATTGTATTTTTCAATAGTGGTCTTAAAATAATGTTTTTCGATAAATTCCTTATAAGCACAATACAAATCAACATTTATTAAAATGTTATATCTTTTGATTATTCACCTTGCACTGTTTTGAAGTGCCGACTTTTCTTTTGAAGGTTTCCTCATTACAAGAAAAAAAATCGTGACGTCATCGTCAGTGCTGCTGCTAGCAGAATAGTTCGCGCTAATTAACGGTTGTCTGGGTCCATTTAACTTTTGTTTCTTGTCACTTTATTTCACCCAGATGCAATATTTATTGTTTGTACTGTAGCCATATTTTGTTGGTTTATTGCTCGCTAATGTTTGTTGGCTGACTGGCTTCGTCCTGATCCAGGTGAAGATGAAGCGCTGCGATGCCCTCTGATTTTATATCCCTCAGCTCGGATCTCGACCTTAATTCCCCCAAATCCCTTTACTCTAAAGGTAAGAATTATACGAATGTTATGCCTTGTGGCATAGATGCATTTGAACAGTTCCTATTGTTTTTGGACTATGACTGATTAACGGGTAGATGGCTAGATAACGTTAGCTAGTTGGCTAGCTAGATAACGTTAGCTAGCTAACGTTAGTACTGCTCGTTGGCTATCTAAAGTATGCAGAGAGCTGATGCGCGATAGCTAGTTAGCTAATGTGTGCATGATGGACAAACTATAGGGAGCAACTAGCATCTAACGTTAGCTAGCAGCAGGAGGCGTGTTGTGTTATTGTTTTCCCTCGGGGCAGTCGTTGTGGTTCGGTCCCATGACTATGGGCGGCGTGATATCTAAACGATTTCTAAGGCTAGGTTCAAGTTGTATAGTAACACACTTCTCCTCGATGTATTGTTGAATGTGTCACGATGGTTTAGCTAGTTGGCTACATTAGCCACCAGGCTCCATTGCCATGGCTCGGTAAACCAAATGCTGAGAATCAGACTAGACCAGTTGGCAAGCATTTAGGCGCGTAACAGGTTAAAACCAGGTCATCTGCCTGGTGTGGAATGCGTGAAAGTGCCCCCCTTTTCGTTGTGCTTACAACTGTGTGTTTCTGGTTTTACTATCCATGTGGGGACCAGAAGTCCTCACAAGGATAGTTAAACAAGGAACATTCGGACAAGAGGGGAAATGTCGCAGGTCCCCAAAAGGAAAAATGCGGCTTAAGGGTTAGGGGTAATAGGATTTTGAATGGGAATCAATTGTTTGGTCACATATGTTACAGTAAATAGCTAATTGGCAGGCCTTGTCAAAAGTAAAGTTTTTAAGGTATGTTCAGAAATCAGACTATTCAGAATTATATTTAACATGATAGCTAGCTATATTATCAATATGATCTACTTACCTAATTTTATTGGTTTGAATAACATCTAGTCCCCATATTGAAACAATGTAACCCCTTTCAGTCTGAATAACAAAAGTGAAGTGCATTTTATTCTTGGTATAGTAGTAAGATAAATGTGAAGCTTGACCTACAAACCAGTTTAATAGAACCGTCTAATGTCCAAGCCTAGCTGTATCTTGTGTGTCTCTGATTAGGCTACTTTGCCAGCTGATGTGGTGGGTGCTGACTGACTTATGACGGATGCAAGGCTGCTCTTGTGATAACAGCTATGAACAGGCTTCATTTTCCTCTCACTGCTCAGCCCACTCCTCCTCCAGTCCAGCTGTGTCCGGAAGTGATCAAGGCCTGGGAGGTTCCAGTCAAAATACCTTCTACAGGTGGAAGATAAGACTGGCATGTGTTGATAGTGGTGTCAACTCCTTGGCATAACTTAAAAAAAATAAACAGAATTATAGACACACTGCTGTCTTGGTGCTTGAGGTCTGCTAGTGGTTTTGAACCTCTCGTCTTATTCCTTATTGGCTAGTCATCTAGGCCTAGATAGGGGCTTGCAGCGAAGGAATGCTACTGTGTGTTTTGACTTCTGTTTTCTGATGTAGGCCTAAAGCAATGTTTTTTTTTTTCTTCTGAATTCTGAAAACTCTCTTTCCCCACAATCTACAGATGCCCTGTATATGGACTAGCCTACCTGCTGATACAATGGTTCAGACGCATCTGTCCAGACCCTGTACACTCCTCATCACATTCTACAGCAGACCCGGTACACTAATACTGCAGTATATTAAAGGCCCTGCCATGCTAACATGAGCTAGCCATATGGTGCTGCTGTAGAATGTGATGAGGAGTGTGTAGCTTATTTATATGACAGTAATTGGCTAAGGAGAATTCATAAATAGTTGTTTACTGTAGGTAGATTGGTTACATCTTATTTCCTTAACTGGCGGCCCATGGGCTGACTTTGGCCCGGGGTGGTTTTATTTGACCTCCCAAGTTTAATGAGTACAAAATATAAAAATTATTTATTTATTTTCATTGTTGGACATGAGACCGTAAAAACACTAGGAAATCAGCTCGAAGTGATTTTAATTTAGCAATCTGTTCCCATGTATTCTCACGCATAATAGACGTGATGGGATACAAATGTAACCAAGGTTTGAAATGATTGTTTTTGTCGTATTATATCTGTTTGGGCTTCTTGCGGTCAATTTGCAGTTTACAAATGATTTGTAATTATCTTCCGGCCCCGACCATCCGCTCAGAAAACAATCAGCCCGTGGATAGACTGGATCTAGGCTATGCTATCCATGACCTAGGCAGCCTATTGTATTTCAATGTCTGGCCTTGTATTCGGGTAGGATCTTTGTCTTTTAATCTCATAGAACCAGACGTGTGTCTAAATATTGCATACAAGCTGTAGCTGTGAACTCTGGCGTGCATGATTACCTATGAGTTAAATATGCATGTTAGAAGACTGGGCATTGCTAGAGACTGGTGGATTTTTGGCATCCAGCTTGTGGGCTGGCAGTTGTAACAAACACATTTCGGTGTCATCAGAGCAAAGGGCCAGCTGCAAGAAAGAAAAAAAATAGTCTGACCGTTGGCTTGGCACAACTTCAAAGCTAGTGTAATGTGAGCAGTGTGTAGCCAGCCGACAGCATAAGTATGTGGTGAGGTAATCGGATTGTAGTAGGGGAAGTATGCAAGACTTGGCTGACTTGTAGGCCTTGGCTAATAAAAGAGAATTGTTATAATCTAGGCCTATTGCTGTGCTCTTCCCCCCACATTGCCCTATCGCTCTATCAAAATCTGCCCAAATCGCAATCTTTCTGTTGATTTCGTTCGCTTCATGCAAACATTATGGGGCTTTTGCAAATGTCTAATTTCCATAGCAAATTAGCAGACCCCAGCTAGTATGGAGAACTAGAAGGAGAGAAATACTGTGGTATGGGGAAGCGAGTGAGTTTAGTGCCGAGGCGATGCGTTTTGGTGGAGTGTAGTCTACCTCCAACCACATCAAGTAGGTATCAGTCGGTACTTGTAAAAATGTCCATTCTTTCATGCGTAACTTGTACCTGTGGATATTTTTACAAGTATCGACTGATACCGATTCACTGTAGTCGGAGGTAGGCTACACTCTGCCGAAACTCATGGCCATCGGGAATGATGGAGTTGAGAATGGTTGGTTAAGGTAGGACTAGCCTAAGCCTTTTGGTTTGGTCACTATGCTGCTGGGGTTGACTCATTACAGGCAGATCAGATGACTGCTTGCTAGGCTACATATGCTGGATGGATACGCTGCATATCCACAGCAGATTTATCTGTCAGAGTGTTGATGAGCTATGTTTCTTAGCAACCAGGCGACCTCTCACTCTTAGTGGTGTTTGGTGCACTTTTAAACCCCCTGATTTCTCTCCTCATCCTCCTCTTCCTCACCAGAGTCTGTGTATGACCTCCTCCCTAAGGAGCTCCAGCTGCAGTCGTCCTCCTCCCAGACAGACACACCCACCATGAGCCAGAAGAGTGGGGGAGAGGCCGGACCGCCCCCTTCTGCATCCCTGGCCTCAGGTAAGCCCCTCACTCTCAACCCACCAGTCTCACCTAGGATCAGATTACTCTCCTCATAACCTCACCTAGATCATTAGTAGGCAGAACATTAGGCTGACCTTAGATCAGTGTCTAGGGAACAACTCTCCACCCTTCCTGCTGAGTGCCTAGTGGTGGGTGCTAGTGGTGCTCTGTTGTGGCAAACGGAGTCTTCACCTCTGTAGGGCAAATGTAGGCTGTTGTTACTGTAGACAGGACAGGTGTGAGAGAGTGGGAATAAATATAGTTTAAAAAAAGTGAATGAGCATGGCCTTGGTCTATATATTCCTAAAGTCATATTAGGCTACACACTACTGTTGCCTGTAATCTGTCGCTCTAGAGTCTATAATCAATATATAATTAACTGTTTTGTTTTCATTCGTTTGATTGTTCAATATTTTCATCTCTCTTACATAGGGAGATGTAAATTAATTAAACCCATCACTAGAGACTGTATTTACCGTCAGTTTCTATTGTTAGTTTTTATTCTCAGATGGTGGGAAGAGGTGAAAACAGCTGGTTATAATTAGCAAAGCAATTATCTTGTCCTTTTAGCACTTCTGAATTAGCACGCCTGTCTGGATCTGAACTGCCTGTCTGCTATAGCCTTTCTGTGTTGAATTAGCACGCCTGTCTGGATCTGAATTGCCTGTCTGCTATAGCCTGTCTGTGTTGAATTAGCACGCCTGTCTGGATCTGAACTGCCTGTCTGCTATAGCCTGTCTGTGTTGAATTAGCACGCCTGTCTGGATCTGAACTGCCTGTCTGCTATAGCCTTTCTGTGTTGAATTAGCACGCCTGTCTGCTACAGCCTTTCTCTGTTGAATTAGCACGCCTGTCTGGATCTGAACTGCCTGTCTGCTATAGCCTGTCTGTGTTGAATTAGCACGCCTGTCTGGATCTGAACTGCCTGTCTGCTATAGCCTGTCTGTGTTGAATTAGCACGCCTGTCTGGATCTGAACTGCCTGTCTGCTACAGCCTGTCTGTGTTGAATTAGCACGCCTGTCTGGATCTGAACTGCCTGTCTGCTATAGCCTGTCTGTGTTGAATTAGCACGCCTGTCTGGATCTGAACTGCCTGTCTGCTATAGCCTGTCTGTGTTGAATTAGCACGCCTGTCTGGATCTGAACTGCCTGTCTGCTATAGCCTGTCTGTGTTGAATTAGCACGCCTGTCTGGATCTGAACTGCCTGTCTGCTACAGCCTGTCTGTGTTGAATTAGCACGCCTGTCTGGATCTGAACTGCCTGTCTGCTATAGCCTGTCTGTGTTGAATTAGCACGCCTGTCTGGATCTGAACTGCCTGTCTGCTATAGCCTGTCTGTGTTGAATTAGCACGCCTGTCTGGATCTGAACTGCCTGTCTGCTATAGCCTTTCTGTGTTGAATTAGCACGCCTGTCTGGATCTGAACTGCCTGTCTGCTATAGCCTGTCTGTGTTGAATTAGCACGCCTGTCTGGATCTGAACTGCCTGTCTGCTATAGCCTGTCTGTGTTGAATTAGCACGCCTGTCTGGATCTGAACTGCCTGTCTGCTATAGCCTTTCTGTGTTGAATTAGCACGCCTGTCTGGATCTGAACTGCCTGTCTGCTATAGCCTGTCTGTGTTGAATTAGCACGCCTGTCTGGATCTGAACTGCCTGTCTGCTATAGCCTGTCTGTGTTGAATTAGCACGCCTGTCTGGATCTGAACTGCCTGTCTGCTATAGCCTTTCTGTGTTGAATTAGCACGCCTGTCTGGATCTGAACTGCCTGTCTGCTATAGCCTGTCTGTGTTGAATTAGCACGCCTGTCTGGATCTGAACTGCCTGTCTGCTATAGCCTGTCTGTGTTGAATTAGCACGCCTGTCTGGATCTGAACTGCCTGTCTGCTATAGCCTGTCTGTGTTGAATTAGCACGCCTGTCTGGATCTGAACTGCCTGTCTGCTATAGCCTTTCTGTGTTGAATTAGCACGCCTGTCTGCTACAGCCTTTCTCTGTTGAATTAGCACGCCTGTCTGGATCTGAACTGCCTGTCTGCTATAGCCTGTCTGTGTTGAATTAGCACGCCTGTCTGGATCTGAACTGCCTGTCTGCTATAGCCTGTCTGTGAACAAGATAAGATGACACGCACAAACACACTAAGTCATGTAGACTAGCATAAAGAAATATCTCAAGAAATCAGAAACGAATGATATGTGCTAGTGTCACTTCAGTGAATGGGGTATTAAAACAGAACGTGAAATGGTTTTGAAAATGGCAGAGTACTCATACCCTAGACTAGTAGACCACTTCCTTTTGTCACAGGAAGCTGACTGAACTTGGTAGTCTTGTGGCTGCTGTCATTGTGCACAGTAAACCCAAAGTAGGTATAAGTTGACCATAACCACTGATACAGGCTTTGATATATTCTTAACCCCCTTATTGGTTACTGTTAGGATTGGAGTGTAGGGTAGCCTGTCCCAGATCTATATGTGTTTTAGGCAACTCCTCTGACTCTCGTTGTCATGCCATACATGTGCCAGGCTAGGGTAATCTGATTCTAGATCTGTGGTTACAGGCATCTTCTACCTCAAGCTCAGTTTTAGCTTGGGACCTCTTTTCACACCAAACATATCTGCCACAGCTGTACTGAAGCATTACAAATCTATGAAGAGACGACTTAAAAAGTTATATCCTCACAACAGTATTTCATTGATTCAGTTTGCGGATTGCCAGGAAGTTGAGTCATGACTGATCAGCTCTTGTTGCTCATTGGCTGTCTCATTTGTATTGCAGGAAGTTTCCTCCCTCTGAGGCAGGGGGTGGCTGCATATAAAATGGCCTGCAGGTCACTGCTCCATAGGTCAGAGACTTGTTTATTCTGTTGCCATGGCTACGCTCAGTCCAAACCCAATCCTCCAATTGGCATGTTCAGACCATTGTATAGGCCTAATACTGTATGCACAAACTGCTCTAGCCTCCCTCTACATTTAATTTGGCACCGCATCTTTAGTTAGCAAATTTGTCTGTTAAGAGGAAAGTCTGACTGACCAGATTTTGCTGTTTTTTTTGTTTCTGGCAATGTGTATGTAACAATTTTAGAAGCTTGCTTTAGTTTTTTGCAAACGAAGCATGCCAGTTTTGTCACGTTGATTTTTAAAGAGCAAGTTGTAGTAGGAATAAACATTCCAATGGGGGAAACATGGGGCCTATTTGTACCATTCTCAACTTTAACTTCAGAAAATTTGACCAACACCAGAGAGCTCTGGCATGCACAGTAAGGGAATGTAGCCACACACAAAACATCTTCAAATCAATTTAAAGTTGGGAAGAAGGACATTTCTAGTTAAATCATGGTCAAATTAAGCTGTTTGAATGGGACTGCTAGCCTGCCCTGTATTGGCATCTGTACTAACAATGCCATCTTCCACTCTCCAGATGCCTCCACCTCCAGCCCTTCTCCATCCTCCTCTCAAGACATGGGAGACCCCTGCACCACTGGCCCCAGACCCAGCACAGCCCCCTCTACCTCAGCCATGGAACAGCCCCCCCCCCTCCTCCACCATCCCAGCAGTGCCCCTAGAGAGGGTTCCGGAGACCCAGGGGGATCAGAGATGCAGGGGGTAGAGGGAGCTCTGTCTACCCTTGGAGGGGGAGGCTGCAGTGGGACCAGCTCTGGAACAGGAGGAGAAGACCCAGGAGCAGGGGGGGTGGGAGCCCAGCAGCCCCAGAACACCCCCTCTAAGCGGAGGCCAGTGCTGAGCATCTCCCCCCCTCCAGAGGACCTATTTGATGACAGCAGTATGTCCTGCCAGGAGGATCCAGCCCCGGCCGGGCCAGCAGGGCCAGACTCAGAACACAGCAGCAGCATCTGGGCCGACGACTCAGCCTCCAACTTCAGCCTGATCAGCTCCAGCTCCTACAACGACAACACAGAGGTCCCCCGCAAATCCCGTAAACGCACCCCCCGCCAGCGGCCCGGGCCCAAGCCTGCACCCCCAGAGGACAGCATGGACGTGTTTGATGCAGACAGTGCCAAGGCCCCACACTTTGTCCTGTCTCAGCTGGGCCCAGACAAGGCCAGCCCCAAGCCCAGGTAGGTTGAATAGAATGCTAGTCCCAATACAACGGCAGAAGTCTTACCAGACTTGATGCATATCAATCAAGCATGGTTTATTAAAAATAGATACTTATAAACAAATACAAGAACATGTTTCAGTTTAATATAATACGCAAGAAAACAAGGTGTGTGTGTGTGGTGTATGTATGTATATATATATATACACACACACATCTCAGCAAAAAAAGAAACGTCCCTTTTTCAGGACCCTGTCTTTGAAGGTCATTTGTAAAAATAGAAATAACTAAACAGCTCTTCATTGTAAAGGTTTAAACACTGTTTCCCATGCTTGTTCAATGAACCATAAGCAATTCATGAACATGCACCTGTGGAACGGTCGTTAAGACATTAACAGCTTACAGACGGTAGGCAATTATGGTCACACTTCTGAAAACTTAGGACACTAAAGAGGTCTTTCTACGGACTGAAAAACACCAAAAGAAATATGCCCAGGGTACCTGATCTGCGTGAACGTGCCTTAGGCATGCTGCAAGGAGGCATGAGGACTGCAGATGTGGCCAGGGCAATAAATTGCAATGTCTGTTTTGTGAGACGCCTAAGACAGGGAGACAGGACGGACAGCTGATCGTCCTCGCAGTGGCAGACCACGAATAACAACACCTGCACAGGATCGGTACAGCTGAACATCTCACCTGCGGGACAGGTACAGGAAGGTAACAACAACTGCCTGAGTTACACCAGGAACACACAATCCCTCCATCAGTGCTCAGACTGTCCGCAATAGGCTGAGAGAGGCTGGACTGAGGGCTTGTAGGCCTGTTGTAAGGTAGGTCCTCAGCAGACATCAGTGGCAACAACGTCGCCTATGGGCACAAACCCACCGTCGCTGGACCTGACAGGACTGGCAAAAAGTACTCTTCACTGAAGAGTCGCGGTTTAGTCTCACCAGGGGTGATGGTCGGATTCGCGTTTATTGTCGAAGGAATGAGCGTTACACCGAGGCCTGTACTCTGGAGCGGGATCAATTTGGAGGTGGAGGGTCCATTATGGTCTGGGGCGGTGTGTCACAGCATCATTGGACTGAGCTTGTTGTCATTGCAGGCAATCTCAACGCTGTGCGTTACAGGGAAGACATCCTCCTCCCTCATGTGGTACCCTTCCTGCAGGCTCATCTTGACGTGACCCTCCAGCATGGCCAGGCACAACTCCAACACCATCATTAAATTTGCTGATGAGACAACACTGATCAACAACGACACGGCCTACAGGGAGGTGGTCAAGACAAAGGAGATGATTGTGGACTACAGGGAAAAGAGGACCAAGCATGATTCATTCTCATCAACAGGGCTGCAGTGTTGCAGGTTGAGAGCTTCAAGTTCCTTGGTGTCCATATCACCAACAAACTAACATGGTTCAAGCACACCAAGACAGTCGTGAAGAGGGCACGACAAAACCTATTCCCCCTCAGGAGACTGAAAAGATTTGGCATGGGTCCTCAGATCCTCAAAAGGTTTTACAGCTGCACCATCAAGAGTATTCTGACTGGTTGCATCACTGCCTGGTATGGCAACTGCTCAGCCTCCGACTGTAAGGCACTACAGAGGGTAGTGCGAATGGCCCAGTACATCACTGGGGCCAAGCTTCCTGCCACCCAGGACCTCTATACCAGGCAGTGTCAGAGGAAGGCCCTGAAAATTGTTAGACTCCAGCCACCCTAGTCATAGACTGTTCTCTCTGCTTCCACATGGCAAGTGGTACCGGAGCGCCAAGTCTAGGTCCAAGAGGCTTCTAAACTGCGTCTATCCCCAAGCCATAAGACTCCTGAACATCTAGTCAAATGGCTACCCAGACTATTCACATTGCCCCTACCCTCTCCACACCACTGCCACTCTGTTGTCATCTATGCATAGTCACTTGAATTAACATGTACATACTACCTCAACTAACGGACAGTGCAGTTTTTGCTACTGCATTGTCGGTTAGGTGCTCGTAAGTAAGCATTTCACTGTAAGGTCTACACCTGTTGTATTCGGCGCATGTGACTAATAAAATTTGATTTGACAATGCCACCAGCCATACTGCTTGTTCTGTGCGTGATTTCCTGCAAGACAGGAATGTCAGTGTTCTGCCATGGCCAGCGAAGAGCCCGGATCTCAATTCCATTGAGCGCTTCTGGGACCCGTTGGATCGGAGGGTAAGGGCTAGGGCCATTCCCCCCAGAAATGCCCGGGAACTTGCAGGTGCCTTGGTGGAAGAGTGGGGTAACATCTCACAGCAAGAACTGGCAAATCGGGTGCAGTCCATGAGGAGGAGATGCACTGCAGTACTTAGTATCTGGTGTGGCCACCAGCTGTATTGACTGTTACTTTTGATCACACCTTTGTTCAGGGATACATCTGGGATACATCAGGGATACATCTGTTAGTCACATGTCTGTGGAACTTGTTCAGTTTATGTCTGTTATACACTGCTCAAAAAAATAAAGGGAACACTTAAACAACACAATGTAACTCCAAGTCAATCATACTTCTGTGAAATCAAACTGTCCACTTAGGAAGCAACACTGATTGACAATACATTTCACATGCTGTTGTGCAAATGGAATAGACAACAGGTGGAAATTATAGGCAATTAGCAAGACACCCCCAATAAAGGAGTGGTTCTGCAGGTGGGGACCACAGACCACTTCTCAGTTCCTATGCCTCCTGGCTGATGTTTTGGTCACTTTTGAATGCTGCCGGTGCTTTCACTCTAGTGGTAGCATGAGACGAAGTCTACAACCCACACAAGTGGCTCAGGTAGTGCAGCTCATCCAGGATGGCACATCAACGCAAGCTATGGCAAGAAGGTTTGCTGTGTCTGTAAGCGTAGTGTCCAGAGTATGGAGGCGCTACCAGGAGACAGGCCAGTACATCAGGAGACGTGGAGGAGGCCATAGGAGGGCAACAACCCAGCAGCAGGACCGCAACCTCCGCCTTTGTGCAAGGAGGAGCAGGAGAAGCGCTGCCAAAGCCCTGCAAAATGACCTCCAGCAGGCCACAAATGTGCATGTGTCTGCTCAAATGGTCAGAAACAGACTCCATGAGGGTGGTATGAGGGCCCGACGTCCACAGGTGGGGGTTGTGCTTACAGCCCAACACCGTGCAGGACGTTTGGCATTTGCCAGAGAACACGAAGATTGGCAAATTCGCCACTGGCGCCCTGTGCTCTTCACAGATGAAAGCAGGTTCACACTGAGCACGTGACAGAGTCTGGAGACGCCGTGGAGAACGTTCTGCTGTCTGCAACATCCTCCAGCATGACCGGTTTGGCGGTGGGTCAGTCATGGTGTGGGGTGGCATTTCTTTGGGGGGCCGCACAGCCCTCCATGTGCTCGCCAGAGGTAGCCTGACTGCCATTAGGTACCGAGATGAGATCCTCAGACCCCTTGTGAGACCATATTCTGGTGCGGTTGGCCCTGGGTTCCTCCTAATGCAAGACAATGCTAGACCTCATGTGGCTGGAGTGTGTCAGCAGTTCCTGCAAGAGGAAGGCATTGATGCTATGGACTGGCTCGCCCGTTCCCCAGACCTGAATCCAATTGAGCACATCTGGGACATCATGTCTCGCTCCATCCACCAACGCCACGTTGCACCACAGACTGTCCAGGAGTTGGCGGATGCTTTAGTCCAGGTCTGGGAGGAGATCCCTCAGGAGACCATCTGCCACCTCATCAGGAGCATGCCCAGGCGTTGTAGGGAGGTCACATGGAGGCCACACACACTACTGAGCCTCATTTTGACTTGTTTTAAGGACATTACATCAAAGTTGGATCAGCCTGTAGTGTGGTTTTCCACTTTAATTTTGAGTGTGACTCCAAATCCAGACCTCCATGGGTTGATAAATTGGATATCCATTGATTATTTTTGTGTGATTTTGTTGTCAGCACATTCAACTATGTAAAGAAAAAAGTATTTAATAAGATTATTTATTTCATTCAGATCTAGGATGTGTTGTTTAAGTGTTCCCTTTATTTTTTTGAGCAGTATATGTTATGTTCATACAAATATTTACACATGTTAAGTTTGCTGAAAATAAACGCAGTTGACAGTGAGAGGACGTTTCTTTTTTTGCTGCGTTTATATAGTACCAGTCAAGTTTGAATACACCTACTCATTCCATGTTTTTTCTTTATTTTTACTATTTTGTACATTGGAGAATAGACATCAAAAGTATGGAAACACATTTGGAATCATGTAGTAACCAAAAAAAGTGTTAAACAAAGCTGTCATCAAGGCAAAGTAGCCACCCTTTGCCTTGATGACAGCTTTGAACAGTCTTGGCATTCTCTCAACCAGCTTCACCTGGAATGCTTTTCCAACGGTCTTGAAGGAGTTCCCTCTTGTTGGCTGCTTTTCCTTCACTCTGCGGTCCAACTCATCTCAATTGGGTTGGGTGATTGTGGAGGCCAGGTCATCTGATGCAGCGCTCCATCACCCTCCCTTGGTCAAATAGCCCTTACCCAGCCTGGAGGTGTGTTCCAGTCTTGGAATTGTATCAACTCGCTACCCAAAGCTTTTACTTGTGACATATTGTTAAATGCACTAAAGAGGACCAATGAGTACATATGTTCATCCCCAGAATCTTTTCCCGTGTCTATTTTCGAAGGATAAAGCTAAGAGCATTAACAACTTCATAGTTAAGAACATTAACAATATGGAAGAACATTTTAACTTATTCTACAAGAACCATTATCACTCGCTAAAAATACAACCTTATGGAACAATCCTTGGATAGGTTTTCAGAATTCACCAATGAAATTGGTCCACATGGAAAACTAAAGGCATATAAAACCGGAAATGACATGGACATTTATTTCCATGACAGAATTAAAGTGTAAAGGCCTCCCGAGTGGCGCAGTGGTATAAGGCACTGCATCGCAGTGCTAGCTGCGGCACTAGAGATCCTGGTTTGAGTCCAGGCGCGACAGGGAGACCCATGTGGCGGCGCACAATTGTCCTAGTGTCGTCCGGGTTGGGGGAGGGGTTGGCCGTCAGGGATGTTCTTGTCCCTGTGGCGGGCCGGGCACAATGCACGCTGACACGGTTGCCAGTTGAACGGTGTTTCCTCCGATACATTGGTGCGGCTGGCTTCCAGGTTAAGCGGGCGTTGTGTCAAGAAGCAGTGCGGATCGGCTGGGTTGTGTTTCGGAGGACAGACGGCTCTCGACCGTCGCCTCTCCCGAGTCCGTACGGGAGTTTCAGCAATGGGACAAGACTGTAACTACCAATTGGATACCATGAAATTGGGGAGGAAAAAAAAAAAATAATAAATATATATATATATATATATATATATATATATATATATATATATATATATATATTTTTTTTTTTTTTTTTTTTTGACTGAACAAAAATATAAATGCAACATGTTAAGTGTTGGTCCTGTGGGGGGAAAGAAAAAAGAAGCTGATCCCAGAAATGTTCCATACGCACAAAAAGCGTGTTTCTCAAAAATGTTTTGTTTACACCCCTGTTAGTGAGCATTTCTCCTTTGCCAAGATAATCCATCCACCTGACAGGGGTGTTGGCCCCAGAGTCAAGAAGCTGATTAATTAAACAGCATGATCATTACACAGGTGCACCTTGTGCTGGGGAGAATAGAAGGCCACTCTAAAATGTTATGTTTTGTCACAACACAATGACACAGATGTCACAAGTTTTGAGGGAGCGTGCAATTGGCATGCTACTGCAGGAATGTCTACCAGAGCTGTTGCCAGATAATTTTATGTTAATTTCTCTACCATAAGTGGCCTCCAACATCATTTTAGAGAATTTGGCAGTGTCTCCAACCAGCCTCACAACCGCAGACCATATGTAACCACACCAGCCCAGGACCTCCACATCCGGCTTCTTCACCTGCGGGATCGTCTGAGACCAGCCACCCGGAGAGCTGATGTAACTGTGGGTTTGTACAAACTGTCAGAAACCATCTCAGGGAAGCTCATTTGAGTGCTCGTCGTCCTCACCAGGTTCTTGACCTGACTGCAGTTCGGCATCGTAACCTGACTTCAGTGGGCAAATGCTTACCTTCGGTGGCCACTGGCATGCTGAAGAAGTTTGCTCTTAACAGATAAATCCCGGTTTCAACTGTACCAGGCAGATGGCAGACAGTGTATGGTGTCGTGTGGATGAGCCCCATGGTGGGGTTATGGTTTGGGCAGGCATAAGCTACGGACAACCACAACAATTGCATTTTATTGATGGCAATTTGAATGCACAGAGATGCATCCATCACCATGTTTCAGCATGATAATGCATGGCTCCATTAGAGGAGTGGGACAACATTCCACAGGCCACAATCAACAGCCTGATCAACTCTATGCCAAGGAGAGGTCACACTACATGAAGCAAATGGTGGTCCCACCAGATAGACATGTTTTCGGATCCATGCCCCTACTTGTGTTTATTTGTTTTTAAGGTATATGTGACCAACAGATATATCTATGTTCCCAGTCATGTGAAAGCCATAGATTAGGGTGTAATGAATTTATTTGTGTTGTGTGTTCTCCAGTTCTCTGGAGGCTGGGTGCCTGCTGAAGGGATGTCTTCTGTCAGGTCAGTACCCCCAGAAGAGCGAGGGCAAGGAGCTGAAGATCCTGTTGCAGCCAGAGACCCAGCACCGGGCGCGCTACCTGACCGAGGGCAGCCGCGGCTCTGTCAAAGACCGCACCCAACAGGGCTTCCCCACGGTCAAGGTGAGACGCTTTCTTTTTCCAACCAATTTAAAATAAACTGTATTAGTCATTAGGTTGATTTGTGTGTTAAGCTGTGTTGCACTCTCAACTCTACTCGCCGTCTTCTCTCTCCAGTTGGAGGGCGTCAGTGAGCCGGTGGTGCTGCAGGTGTTTGTGGCCAGTGACACAGGCAGAGTGAAGCCTCATGGGTTCTACCAGGCCTGCAGGGTGACAGGCCGCAATACCAAAGCCTGCAAGGAAGTGGACATCGAGGGAACCACTGTCATAGAGGTCCCTCTGGAGCCCAGCAACGCCATGTCACTAGCGTAAGGGACTCATTCATTGAGTTAATGAAAATGGATGCGTTGTTGAAATATCAGTGTGTTACTGTGTGTTTGTTTCACCATCTGAACGTTCTGTAACGTTGAATCTTGACAGGGTTGACTGTGTGGGGATCCTGAAGCTGCGTAACGCGGACGTGGAGGCTCGTATTGGGGTTGCCGGGTCCAAGAAGAAGAGCACCCGGGCCAGGCTGGCCTTTAGAGTCAACATCCCCCATGCTGATGGGTCTGTCATTACCCTGCAGACCACCTCCTCACCCATCCTCTGCAGTGAGTCAACTACCACCATATTCATACAAACACAAATAACTATTGGGTATCCAGAGTATAAAGTACATCTGGATGTAAATGTGCTTGTTTGATGTTCATTCAATGCAGTGTGTTCATGTCAGGCTGGAACAAAAGCTGGCACACCACGTAGCTCCAATAGTAGGGTTTTGTGGACCGCAATTATTAATACTCTGCTGTGTGTCCTTCCCCAGCCCAGCCAGCGGGGGTGCCAGAGATCCTGAAGAAGAGTCTCCACAGCTGTTCAGTGAGAGGAGGAGAGGAGCTCTTCATCATAGGGAAGAACTTCCTCAAAGGAACCAAGGTGTTATTCCAGGAGAACCCAGCAGGTACCAGCACTAACCTGCCTGCCTTCTTCCTTTCTTTCCTGTCCTCTTTTTCCCTTTCCTCATATCCCTTTCTTCCTCTGTTTGTGGTGTCTGTAATGTCTCCTCATTGAGTGGCTTTAAAAAAAAATATATATATATATATATAAATGTGTATTGATAAAACATTGATTATTTTCCAGATGATAATTCGTGGCAGGCCGAGGCAGAGATTGACATGGAGCTGTTCCATCAGGTAGCCCATTGATATCATTGCATGAGAGATGCATACGGATCATGAGCTGACTTTGTCCTAATCCTAATGATGATGTTGTGTTTCCTCTAGAATCATGTGATAGTGAAGGTTCCTCCCTACCACAACCTGTCTGTCTCCTCTCCTGTCTCTGTGGGCGTCTACATCATGACCAATGCCGGGAGGTCACATGACGTACAGCCCTTCACATATACCCCGGACTCAGGTGTGCCCTGCTAAGAAAGGAGTGATGAAGGGTTCACTAACGCTCCCTCTATGGTATACAATGTGTGTGTTTCTCTCTCTTGGTTAACCTGCTTTTTTGTTCTGTCTCACACCAGAGCACTCCCTGGACATGTCTGTGAAGACAGAGGGGTCTTCTCTGGCTAAGGCCTGCATCTTCCAGGACCAGATCAAGTCTCTGGCCTCTGACCCTGCCCAGTCTGCTGGTGAACTGGTCAAACGACAGGAGGTCACCCCTATGGAGGTCTCCAGCAATAACCCATCCACAGCACTCTTCAAGGTAGGAGCAATATACCGGTCATGTTTATCCCAGGATCCTTGTATCCTCCTGGCCAAAAGTTTTGAGAATGACACAAATATTAATTTTCACAAAGTCTGCTGCCTCAGTTTGCATGTACTCCAGAATGTTATGAAGAGTGATCAGATGAATTGCAAAGTCCCTCTTTGCCATAAAAATGAAATGAATCCCCAAAAAACATTTCCACTATATTTCAGCCCTGCACCAAAAGGACCAGCTGACATCATGTCAGTGATTCTCTCGTTAACACAGGTGCGAGTGTTGACAAGGCTGGAGATCATGCTGTCATGCTGATTGAGTTTGAGTAACAGACTGGAAGCTTCAAAAGGAGGGTGGTGCTTGGAATCATTGTTCTTCCTCTGTCAGCCATGGTTACCTGCAAGGAAACACGTGCCGTCACGTCGTCATTGCTTTGCACAAAAAGGGCTTCACAGGCAAGGATATTGCTGCCAGTAAGATTGCACCTAAATAAACCATTTATCGGCTCATCAAGAACTTCAAGGAGAGCAGTTCAATTGTTGTGAAGGAGCCTCAGGGCGCCCAAGAAAGTCCAGCAAGAGCCAGGCCCATCTCCTAAAGTTGATTCAGCTGCGGGATCGGGGCACCACCAGTACAGAGCTTGCTCAGGAATGGCAGCAGGCAGGTGTGAGTGCATCTGCACACAGTGGGGCGAAGACTTTTGGAGGATGGCCTGGTGTCAAGAAGCGCAGCAAAGAAGCCACTTCTCTCCAGGAAAAACATCAGGGACAGACTGATATTCTGCAAAAGGTACAGGGATTGGACTGCTGAGGACTGAGGTAAAGTCATTTTTTCTGATGAATCCCCTTTCCGATTGTTTGGGGCATCTGGAAAAAAGCTTGTTCGGAGAAGACAAGGTGAGCGCTACCATCAGTCCTGTGTCATGCCAACAGTAAAGCATCCTGAGACCATTCATGTGTGTGGGGTTGCTTCTCAGCCAAGGGAGTGGGCTCACTCACAAGTTTGCCTAAGAACACAGCCATGAATAAAGAATGGTACCAACACATCCTCCGAGAGCAACTTCTCCCAACCATCCAGGAACAGTTTGCTGATGAACAATGCCTTTTCCAGCATGATGGAGCACCTTGCCATAAGGCAAAAGTGATAACTAAGTGGCTCGGGGAACAAAACATCGATATTTTGGGTCCATGGCCAGGGAACTCCCCAGACCTTAATCCCATTGAGAACTTGTGGTCAATCCTCAACAGGCGGGTGGACAAACAAAAACCCACAAACTCCAAGCATTTATTATGCAAGAATGGGCTGCCATCAGTCAGGATGTGGCCCAGAAGTTAATTGACAGCATGCCAGGGCGGATTGCAGAGGTCTTGAAAAATAAGGGTCAACACTACAAATATTGACTCTTTGCATCAACTTCATGTAATTGTCAATAAAAGCCTTTGACACTTATGAAATGCTTGTAATTATACTTCAGTTTTCCATAGTAACATCTGACAAAAATATCTAGAGACACTGAAGCAGCAAACTTTGTGGAAATTAATATTTGTGTCATTCTCAAAACTTTTGGCCATGACTGTACATTTTGTATCAGATGGTTTGGCTGGGACGTCACTCTTTAGCTGTATCAATAAAAGAAGACATCGGGATCCAGAGTCATTGGGCAAATTGTAGGGAAGTGTGTAGATTCTAGAAAATATTGAATTCCTCTCTTTTTGTCTCCTTCCTTTAGCCGTCGTCTGACACCCTCGTCTCAGTCCAGCAAACCCTGGAGCTGAGCTCCAGCACCCCGCCTAGCACTCAGTCCTTCCCCAGCCCCATGCCTCTCCAGCCTGGGGAGGTTGACTTCCCCCAGTCCCCGGTCTTCCCCTCCCTGGAGCCCCTCTGCACCATCCAGAAGCAGGACATCGCCCCCACCACCTCCTTCCCTGTTTCCAGCGACAACACCACCCTCCCCCCTGTCCCTCCAGAGGTACCCCAGCAGTTCCTCCGGGACCCCCAGGAGAGCCTGCCTCAAGATTCCTCCAACCCCAGCAGTGAGGTGGTGGTAGTGGACATGTCCCAGATGGCACCCCACTCCCAGCCCCAGCTCCCCCTGTTCCCCCAGGACGGGGTGGCCCAGCTGGAGAGGGCAGTAAGGGAGCTCCAGGCAGGGGGAAGCGACCTGGTACAACAGGTTATGGAGGCAGCAGTGGCTCAACAGCAGCTCAACTCAGTGTTGTACAGCCCCACGCCCTCCACTGACTCACTGCAGCAACACGTACAGGACACCATGAACAGCCTGAGACTGGGGGGAGCTGAGGGCTCTCTAGCCACACAACACCTACAGATGCAACAACAGCAGATCCTTGGCAACATGCATCAACAGCAGCAGCAGTTACATCAACAGCAAGTCCTTGGCAACATACAGCTACAACAGCAATTATTATTACAGCCACAGGATCAACAACTGCAGCAACAGATACTGGGTAACCTACAACATCAACAGTTTCAACAGCAGCAGCAGGTACTTGGCAACATACAGCTACATGATCATCAACAACTTCAGCAGCAGCAACAAGTACTGGACAACCTACAACAACAAAACCAAGCGCTAGGCAACCTGCAACAGCACCAGCTACATCAACAACAGTTACAGCAGCAGCTCCAGACTGAGTTCCTCCAGCCCCAGATCCACTCCTCATCTCAGCCCCAGCAGCAGCCTGTGTCTCTCCTCCAGCAGACTGGGGAGCTGCTCACCATCCAGACCTCCAGCTTCCCCCAGGAGCCCCCCTCCCACTCCTCTCCTCCCCAGCAGCTCTTCCAGTCCCCCAGGCCTCTGTCGGAGACCTCCAGCCCCCAGCACCAGGCAGCCCTGCTGCAGAACACTCTGACTGTGCTGACCAGTGGTAACCTCAGTCAGGAGCCGCAGGCCACAGGGTCCACACTGTTCCTTTCTCCCAACACTCTCTCTAACCAGGGTAGTCAACAGCAGCTAGCGTTCCTGTCCTCCATGGAGACTTCAGCCTGTGAGCCCCAGACCATGTCAATGTTCCAGGCCCAGCAGCAGCAGAGCACCCCCATGGACCAGCAGCAGTCCCTTCAGCAGACACAACTACAGCAAACCCAGCAGCTTCCCATGGCTCAGCAGAGCTCCTTGTTCCAGACTAGCCCTCTGCCCCCCAGCCAGCACCCTCAGGCCCAGCCCACCGGCCTCCTCCTCTGCACCGCCTCCCTCAAACCCCAGGCTCTGCCCCCAGCCCTCCTCTTTAGTACCCAGGCCCAGGGCCCGTCCATGGGAAGCAACAGCACCCCTTGCCCCCAGGACACCCCTGCTTCCCTCTTGTTCTCCCAGCCCACCATGGTGGGGGTCAGGGTAGAGGTGGCCCAGACGGACCCAGTGGAGCCCATGTTATTCCAGGACCAGAGCTCCTCTGTAGGGGGGACCCCCGCCTCCAGAAATACCCCTCCGCAGGGTCTGTTCCAGGGGCAGCAACCTATGCAGGTGGGCTCCAGCTCAGTCAGTGGCCCTCCCAGCCAGCAGGTGGAGCTGTTCCTGCCACAGGGTTCTCTTTCTGGTCTGCAGGGCAGCATGGCCACACAGGAACTAGGAAACCAGGCTGCAGCAGGGGAAACTATCTTCGTAATGCAGAGTGGGCTGGGGGTTGTGGGACTACAGAGTACCACATCCTCCCCTGGTAAGAGACCCCCAGAGCAGCTGTTCCAGACGGGAGTGAGCGGGAACGTTGGCCAGCCAGGAGGACAACCCAACCTGTTTGTGTTTGGCCTCCAGGGCGGTGAGACTGCTTTACCTGACAGGATCAGTACTCCGCATGCACAATAGTAGAGAAATATTTACTTACTTGATATATAATACCCCATTGATACATTTCAGAGTGTTTGTGTCGCATCCTTCTCTTTCTCCTCAGATTCCTCCCAGCTGATGACGTCCTCCCCTACAATGTCTGCCCAGAGCCAGCCCCAGAACCACAACCCTTTGCAGGCCAGCCACATCCAGCCTCTCATGGACCCAAACATGGGCGAGACCACCACACCCATGCAGACTAATCTACAGACACCCATGCAGACTAATCTACAGACACCCATGCAGACTAATCTACAGACACCCATGCAGACTAATCTACAAAACGCCATGAGTAGCTTAGAAAATGCCTTGCAGGCCAACATACAGACTGCAATGCAGACCAACATACAGACTACCATAGAAACAACCCCCATGCAGACCAACCTCCAGACCCCCATGCAGACCAACCTCCAGACCCCCATGAGCACCTCCCAGAACATGGAGAAGATAGAGGACCTGCTGGAGAGCCTACAGGAGCAGTGATCTTTACTCGGACCACCGATACACTGATGGGGGTTCTAGTAACTTCTGCCCACTCTTTGAACCCCAGACTGGGCCAGGTTGTGTCTGCTGCTTACAATATGACCCCTACAAGCAACACAGATATGGAGAATGGGGGTAGAGATGTCTGGCCATGCTATGAACCTCCTAAGAACATGAAGTAATGAAGACGTTTTAAAGATTTTATCAGATGTGCTCGTGTGCCCCTAGCTCATATTTTGATGAGTGTCTGTACATGCATTCGTAGAGAGACGGCCGGGCAGGCGTCGTTGTGATGAATTGGTTGAGTGACTACTCCTCTTGCTGGAACAGAGGACAGTAACTCCTGTATCCATCAGTGCCACGTATGCAGTGGTTCTTCTATTTCATACTATACTGTGTTATTGATGGCCTAACGGGGGGGAGGGAGGGAGGAGAAAGAGCAGGAGAGGGATACAGAAAGCTGGAGCAAAAGAGAACGACGGATGGTAGATGGATTGAGATTTAAAAGCGAGAGGGTGAAAGAGAAGGGCAGCCAGATGAAGGCATCTTGCTGTGTTCTTGTGTGTACAGCTTCAGTCAGATCATACAGCAGTCAGTGTATCTGGCCAACACATCTCTTCTTTTGGCACTTCCCATAGTTTGCATTTAGTTGCGTATTAGTACACACAGGCTTTCTCCATTGTAATGCTTAGTTTGCTTATGTTCTGCAACTTGTGTTTGGGGGGGATTTTAGAATTGGATTTGGAAGCATTTCCAGTATATTGTGAATGGAAGGATGCTTTCTACTGGGGAAAGTGAAGCGTTGTGTGGTGTTATAAACATTAAGCACTTTATAAACTGTCTTGTGTGACCAGCCAATCCTTATATCCACCCAGAGGCTCTGGGGTTAGAGCACATGTACTTGTTGACTTCCATTTAAATAATCATTTGTAATGCTTTTTGTCAAGGTATACATTTTAACACATTGCCCATGCATTTATACATTTTCACCATATTTTTGGAGTAATAATTGAGATTTTTCTAAAGATGTTTTTTTGTCTTAGTGTTGAATTCATCTGAAGCCTATTTATACCAAGTGATCCAGTCAGTGTGTCTGTCAATTCAGTCGGACTTCCCATAGTGAGTATACAGTCTTCGTTTTGATGTGTGTGTGTGTGTAACTAGGTCCTGTTCGTAGGCTTGCATATCTCTGCCCCCACAAAATATTTCTATTTTAAGTCGATACATTGTGTGTACACATACGAGTGGGTGTGTGTCATTTTTCTAAAGGATTTACAGCATATTGCTATCTGTAGCCTACAATTTACTGTGTACTGTAACAATCTGCGTAACTTAACAGACTGTGTTTTACCTTGTCTTGTGTGTGGTGTGGTTGTAGTTTTTAGTTGGTTTCTGGTTCATGTACTGACAGATGTTGAACTAGTACTGCCAGTGTTCAGGGCAGAGCTGTGTGAAATAGACACGCAGTACCTCTCCCATGCAACGTCACTAGGGACTCAGAGCATCACAAAGGCTGTTCCAATATCCACACGAGCATACCATTTCCTGTGAACTTCCACAGCCAAAGTAGAGTCTATTGGTATGCTATGCCTGTATGGGCATTGGAACATGTGCTTAAAATCTCTTACTTTGGCTGTGTTTAGACAGGCAACTCAATTCTGATCTTTTTCCACTAATTGGTCTTTTGACATCAGATCATTTTCTGTGCTGATGTGATTGGTCAAGAGACCAATTGGTGAAAAAAAATATCAATTGGGCTGCCTATTTAAACACAGCCATAGAGAGAGCCATTCTCATGTTATCTATGGTGCTATGTGCAGATGTGATGGACACTTCTAATGCGATGTTTATACTAATATTTTATACTCATATCAACAGAACGAATATTAATCTTGTGGTTCAGTCTTAATTGTGTTTCTATAGTGATGGCTGTGAACAGGCAGCGTGAGGGGTGTGTATCTGGACTTACTGAAAACATATGTTCTGTTCAAAACATCCTAATGTTTGTTTACTCATTTGTACTTTTTTTACTCATTTTAACTCATGCAGCTTTCATGGATATTAACATTGTGTTTTTGTACAAATATTTTTAAATTACATTTGTAAGGTACTCTCCCAACAGTTTTGCCTCTTCTGTCATTTTCATGCAAATGAATATGCATTTGATCCCATGTTGCTCTACCCTGCTTTAGATGATTGGTGATACTGTTATTCCATATCCAATAAGCAGTAGTCTGTTTGACATATTGACAAACAGATGGAATGACAACTTTTCAGTTGTTGCTCAGATCCCTATAGGCTCATGTAGGCATTTGACCTTTTTCATATTTTATCATTCTGTCCTGAGAAAGTATGTCTACTCCATTTTAAAATGTCATTTAGAAATCTTCTTACCCATGAGTCAGATTACATGATTTTCTGATGTATGCAGTACAGTATATAATTGTTAAAACATTGGACGAACTACCAGATGTCTTCATATAGAACTCTGGCCAACAGTAGTAAACTCATTCTAAGCTAACCATACGCTTTGAAATGGACACTATTCCAGCATAGAAATGAGTTATTTATTCCCACAGATGATGTATGCTATTTTGAACACAATTGGTTTCACCTATCCAAAATGTCAGTTTGTCCTAAACACAATAGATGATCACATCTCTAAATACTGACGCCCAAGCCTCCTATTTCAATGGGGGATTTTCAAGAGCACATATTGTGGAATAGTAATGCCATACAAATAGATGAAGCCAACCTCTGAGTATCTCCTCTCTGTGTGATGAATGTAGCTTTACCTCAGTGGTAAATCTGTTAGTACTGGACCAATTCTACTGTTTTTAGAGGAAATATTTGAGGTATCCTAATATTGACCCTTTGGTACGTTGGAAATATATTATTTTGTGGTTCTAAAGTCTAGTTTCATGTTCCAAGGCCTACTGTCACTCACTTCGATGTATCTATTGCTTAACTGTTTGAATTCATCACATTCATCTGAAAATACTAGCTAAAAATGTTCACTTTGAAGTGGAAAAATAGCACACACATGGTCTCCATCCACAAATCAGTTGTCATTATCTCATGCGAATATGAATATCCATGTTGAAATGTGAGATGGGGGTGATCAGTTGTGAAGTTCTGTGTGCCTTGAAAAACCATCAGTGTAGTATGTTTACCAGATTCCCTTTGTCGTGAGTCAAGACTGCACCTCTCTGTCTAATGTTCTATCTCTAGATGAACTCTGACGAGTCATTCTTCAGACTAGATAGTGTCAGTGATCTGCTTTTAGTTCCATGACCACCTTAACCAATGCGGTGAGATTTAATGGCATCCATCCCTGGTTGCAATACTACAAATGTGATCACCTTCACTCTTGGAACTGCTGTGCAGCTTAACACGTAAACTGTATACATGTTTGTTTCTATCCTAATTTCAGGACTGTTGAGATTCATAGTTGTGAGATGGAAAAGGAAGGTGGTTGTTATGATTGTTGGTGTGTGCTTGTCAGTGTTGCTGTGAAGAGCTGGACATGAGATCAAAAGGAGAAATGATAAGACTTCTATTGCCAACAGAGTGTTTTGTGTTATCAGTTTCACCTATCAACTGCTTGTAGAGTTTCATCTATTCTATTCAGACAATGCGTCAGAACTTACTCTCTGTTTTGTCATACATATGAAATGTATTTTTGTGATATTTCTCATTCTGCTGCTACATGATGAGTAAATAAAGATGAAGGTCTTTGCTTCAACTGTTTTCTTCTGGGTCAATGGTGGCTGGATATTAAAATGTATTCAATTTAGTGCTCTTAGTTGAACTTTACGTACAGTGGGGCAAAAAAGTATTTAGTCAGCCACCAATTGTGCAAGTTCTCCCACTTAAAAAGATGAGATAGGCCTGTAATTTTCATCATAGGTACACGTCAACTATGACAGACAAAATGAGAAAAGAAAATCCAGAAAATCACATTGTAGGATTTTTAATGAATTTATTTGCAAATTAAGTATTTGGTCAATAACAAAAGTCTCTCAATACTTTGTTGGCAATGACACAGGTCAAACGTTTTCTGTAAGTCTTCAAGGTTTTCACACACTGTTGCTGGTATTTTGGCCCATTCCTCCATGCAGATCTCCTCTAGAGCGGTGATGTTTTGGGGCTGTCGCTGGGCAACACGGACTTTCAACTCCCTCCAAAGATTTTCTATGGGGTTGAGATCTGGAGACTGGCTAGGCCACTCCAGGACCTTGAAATGCTTCTTACGAAGCCACACCGTTGCCCGGGCGGTGTGTTTGGGATCATTGTCATGCTGAAAGACCCAGCCACATTTCATCTTCAATGCCCTTGCTGATAGAAGGAGGTTTTCACTCAAAATCTCACGATACATGGCCCCATTCATTCTTTCCTTTACACGGATCAGTCGTCCTGGTACCTTTGCAGAAAAACAGCCCCAAAGCATGATGTTTCCACCCCCATGCTTCACAGTAGGTATGGTGTTCTTTGGATGCAACTCAGCATTCTTTGTCCTCCAAACATGACGAGTTGAGTTTTTACCAAAGTTATATTTTGGTTTCATCTGACCATATGACATTCTCCCAATCCTCTTCTGGATCATCCAAATGCTCTCTAGCAAACTTCAGACGGGCCTGGACACGTCTGGCACTGCAGGATTTGAGTCCCTGGCGGCGTAGTGTGTTACTGATGGTAGGCTTTGTTACTTTGGTCCCAGCTCTCTGCAGGTCATTCACTAGGTCCCCCTGTGTGCTTCTGGGATTTTTGCTCACCGTTCTTGTGATCATTTTGACCCCACGGGGTGAGATCTTGCGTGGAGCCCCAGATCGAGGGAGATTATCAGTGGTCTTGTATGTCTTCCATTTCCTAATAATTGCTCCCAGTTGATTTCTTCAAACCAAGCTGCTTACCTATTGCAGATTCAGTCTTCCCAGCCTGGTGCAGGTCTACAATTTTGTTTCTGGTGTCCTTTGACAGCTCTTTGGTCTTGGCCATAGTGGAGTTTGGAGTGTGACTGTTTGAGGTTGTGGACAGGTGTCTTTTATACTGATAACAAGTTCAAACAGGTGCCATTAATACAGGTAACGAGTGGAGGACAGAGGAGCCTCTTAAAGAAGTTACAGGTCTGTGAGAGCCAGAAATCTTGTTTGTAGGTGACCAAATACTTATTTTCCACCATAATTTGCAAATAAATTAAAAATCCTACAATGTGATTTTCTGGATTTTTTTTCTCATTTTGTCTGTCATAGTTGAAGTGCACCTATGATGAAAATTACAGGCCTCATCTTTTTAAGTGGGAGAACTAGCACAATTGGTGGCTGACTAAATACTTTTTTGCCCCACTGTATTTAAAAAAAAATCAAATACAAGATGTAGGGACATAAGTAGGCCTAATAGTTCTACATTTTAACAAAGTATCTGCACAAGTATACAAAACATTTAACATGTGTTACAAAACAATACATCAGAAATGTATATTTGAACTTGAGGGGAATTTCAGTCATGTCATTTCCATCGACTCCAACAGGTTCATTTGATCACTGCTGAGGCTCATGGGTCGTTGTAGCAAAGGGTTTCTTCCAATCCAGTCACTCTGCAGAGAGAAAAAGAAATGGTCTTTGACATGCCTTTTTTACTAGGCTAGTTATTGATTAATACATTTTTTGGGGTTGATTGATTTGAAAATCATTTTCAACTGCAAAAAAAATGTTGAACCTTTTCCAACATACTGAGCCAATTGACACATCGTATTTCAAAATTTTGTTAGAGGAAAATGTCATGTTGAGGGTTCTTGAATACTTTTATCTTAAAATGCAATGTTTTATATATTAAGGATTTTATGTAGTTGTAAACAACTGGTTAGTGTCCACCCTGAGATCGGAGGCTTGGCACTCGGCATTAAGGAGATAAATTGGGGGTAAGGCCCTGCAATAGACTAGCGCCCTGTCCGGGGGGTGTACTTGTACATCAAACTACCTCACGCTACAGCAACGGGAGATGGGCTCCGGGCTCGCAGAAGCCAAGTCTCGCACAAGCATGTTTTATTTAAACCCCAAAAATTAACTAATGCATTTTTTGGGGGTTGATTAATTCATTACATCAGTTTGGCCAGTCTACATTGTGGACCCTTCAGTAGAGCTGAGAACAATTTCACTCCTGATTCTCCTGGATCATTCCCATTCAGATCCAGCAGCCACATGCGCGAGGAGGTTGACTTCACAGCTGAAGCCAGAGAAGCAAAGCCTTCCTCTGTGATTGCACAGTGCCAAAGCCTGCAGAGGAGAAGAGAGAAGCACCTCACTATCATAACTCAATGCAGTTGGAAATTTGTTTAGCATGGGTGGAGAATAGTCAGAGTATGCAGAAAATATGATGCATGTTGTTACGCATTGCTTATGTCAAAACACCAGGTTGTTTTACATTCTTAGAGATGTGCAGAACTAATTTAGAACACAAAGCCTAACCATACTGTTGATAACAGACTGATGCATACATAAGCCTGATATGGCTCTTACAAAAAAGATTGTAGTTTTGAAACTGCAGTAAAAAAAGTACTTATTTTGGATGCTGTATTTGCAGGATACTGCAATCTTTTTTGTAAGGGGGGCTGTGAAACACTTCATTAAGTAGATTCATGTTTAGTTGCGACAGTACATTTCTAGAGATACAACTTACAACTGCTTAACTACTGTAAGTAGTCAGTGACTCAGATAATGTATTATCTTTAGTGAGGTAATGAATGTAGATTAGTGATTAATCTGCTGTACAAAAGATACAACATGATCAGACTATGTTCATATTGATAACAAGCTGATGTATACAGAAATGCTTGATCCAGTTATACAGTTGTATTTGTGTGAAAGTTCAACAGGTGGAAATAGCACTTCAGTAAGCAGATGCACATTATTCATGTTTAGTTGATAATATTCACTTCAGTATCTCCAGCTGACAGACTGGATCCTCCAGTACAGCAGAGAGCAGCTTCACTCCTGAGACTCCTGGGTTATTGTAGCTCAGATCCAGCTCTCTCAGATGAGAGTGGTTTGATCTCAGAGCTGAGGCCAGAGAAGCACAGGCTTCCTCTGTGACTCCACAGACTGACAGGCTGCAGAGAGAAAATCTCTTCACTCTTTACACTCAATACATTGCCACACTAATTTGATTCCTCCATGGCAAAAGTGGCCAGTGAAAAAAACTCCTAACTTGTTTAGATTCCTTTTGAATAACAAATCAGATTTTTCACACCCCAAAAAAACAATGATCAAAGGTTTTGTGAATACAGGCCCAGACATCTCTCAGGGAAAGTAGCCTACCGCAATGTCTCCAGTTTACATAGCGGATTATCCAGGCCTGTAGAGAGCAGCTCCACTCCGGAATCCTGGAGATCATTGTCACTCAGGTCCAGCTTTATCAGACTAGAGGAGCTTGAGCAGAGAGCTGAGGCAAGGGCTCCACAGGACGTCACTGAGAGGCTACACTTATTTAACCTTTAATTGGAGTAAAAAAGTATAAAAGTAATTCATCCCCACTAGCTTTGCTATCTCATGAAACTGGGAAATGCTGGTAGAGAGGATTCATTTGAATGAAGGAGCATGACTGGCTTATGTCTGCTTGCATTACACAGGGATAGTACTTACAGAGCTGTTTTGGATGCCTTAACCACTGGCAGCAGCCTCAGAAGAGCCTCATCTGATCCACTAAATTGTTTCAAGTCAAATACACCCAGCTCCTCTGCTGAAGTCAGCAACACAAAGGCCAGAGCTGACCAGTGTGCAGGTGAGAGTTTGGCTCCTGAGACATTTCCTGAGCTCAGGTAGCTCTGAATCTCCTGCACTAGGGTTGGGTCATTCATCTCATTTAGACAGGGAAACAGATTGATGCACTTCTCTGAAGAGGCATTCTCTCGGATCTTCTCCTTGATGTAATCAATTGTTTTCTTGTTGACCTGAACTGTTTCCGTGTCAATCTTTGAGCTACCTCCTGTCCACTTCAGTAGGCCTCGACAGATAGTCTGATTTGATGGCAGTGAGAGGCCAAGAAGGAAGTGGAGGAAAAGATCCAGGTGGCCATTCTCACTCTGTAGTGCCTTATCCACTGCATCCTGATAGAAGTCAATTGCAGGCATTATTTTGACTCGCCTCTTCAGATTCTTGGGGATGGACTGCCGATCGTTTTTTGTTGTGTTGAAGTCATTGTTGAAAGAGAGAAAACTATAAAAAGCAGCAAGACATTCCTGGATGCTCAGATGCACAAAGCAATAAACCTTCCCTTGATGCAGCCCAAACTCCTCCCTGAAGACCTCGGTGCACACTCCAGAGTGCAGAGATGCCTCTCTGACATCAATGCCACACTGTCAGCTCCTCTTCATAGAAGATCAGTGGCTGAAATCCAACAGAACACTGGTATGTGGCACATGATGTGGAGGCTCCTTGATGACTTCAAGTGTGTGATGATTTTGTTGGCCTGGGTCACATCGCTGATTCTTTTCCTGAAGTACTCCTCCTTCTGTGGGTCATTGAACCCTCGTACCTCTGTCACCTGGTCCACATACTCAGGAGGGATCTGATTGGCTGCCGCTGGTCGAGAGGTTATCCAGAGGAGAGCAGACGGAAGCAGATTCCCCTTGATGAGGTTTGTTAGAAGCACGTCCACTGAGGTTGACTCTGTGACATCAAAACAGCTCTCATTGTTCTGGAAGTCTAGAGGGAGTCGACACTCATCCAAACCGTCCAAGACAAACAAAGCATTGTACTTGTCAGAGATGGAAATTCCTGATTCTTTTGTCTCCATGAAAAAATTATTGAGGAGGTTCATCAAACTGTGTTTTTCTCCCTTCATCATTTTCAGCTCCTGGAAAGTAAGAGGAAATATGAAGTGGGTGTCCTGATTTGCTTTTCCTTCAGCCCAGTCCAGAATTAACTTT
The DNA here is from genome assembly GCF_901001165.1 of Salmo trutta. Classification (NCBI taxonomy): domain Eukaryota; kingdom Metazoa; phylum Chordata; class Actinopteri; order Salmoniformes; family Salmonidae; genus Salmo; species Salmo trutta. The sequence goes on from NC_042963.1 coordinate 33,655,581, forward strand.
TGCACAGAGATCGTTTTTCCAATGCCAGCGACTCCCTTTGTCAGCACAGTTCTGATAGGTTTGTCTTGTCCAGGTAAGGGTTTGAAGATGTCGTTGCATTTGATTGCCATCTCTTGCTCTACTGGTCTCCTGGATGCTGTCTCAATCTGTCTCACCTCATGTTCTTTATTGACTTCTCCACTTCCGCCCTCTGTGACGTAGAGCTCTGTGTAGATCTTGTTTAAGACTGTAGGATTCCCCTGCTTAGCAATTCCTTCAAAGACACGCTCACACTTTCTCAGGTAGGATTTGAGCTTATGTTGGCACCTATCATGACGCTCGTCTGAATGGAAATGTTTAAGATATCATTAAATCACATACTATTTGTAAATAATGATTGATATGAAAAAGAAATAGGACTGTGATCAACAATTGAGTGTTTGGCAGAGCTCTTACATTTCTCAAGTGTATCAGCAAGTTCCTTCTGGTTCATGTTCCTCAGGATGTGCAGTGTGATATTCAGAGTCTCCGCTCTGGCTCTGCTCTCCTGATGTTCAGCATCCACCACTTCCTGATCTTCCTCCTGACTGTCAAAGCTTTCTGGGTAATCTGGAGTCAGAAGCCTCTTCCACCTCTTCAGCTCACTTTTCACAAAACTGATGATATGTTGCTCAAGCAACTGGAATTAAAGGAATAAAGTTAAAACCTTGAATAAGGTGCAATCTGCAATATGTCTAGATGTTCAATGGTAATATGAATTGCAGTATACCTTGAATATGGAGGAGAGGTCTGTTAGCTGACTCTGGGTAGACTGATCATTGAGGGTCTCTGACTTTGAAATGTCCTGTTGGTCTCTGTGGACATAATGTGAGATAGGCGGTGAATAGATGGAGAGAGCTCACACGTAAACAGTCTAAAACAGGGTTCTCCAACTGGTGGGGTTCCCCAACTGATTTTATTTGCCCCCCAAGTTATCTGATAAAAAATAAGTTTAATAGATTTTTTCTTTTATAGGATTTTTATTGTTGGACATAGAAGACTGTAAAAACACCAGCAAATCAGCTCCAAGTGATTTTAATTTTGGAAATCTGTTCCAAAGTATTCCCATGCATAATAGGGATATATGTGATCGTATACAAATGTAAGCAAGGTATACACATGTTATATCGGTTTGGGTTTCTTGCTGTCGATTTGCAGTGTACAAATGATTTGTAATTATCTTTTGGCCTCCTGACCATTCGCTCAAGGAAAAAGAAAAAGTCCTGCGGCTGACCGTAGTTGAGGATCTCTGGTGTAAAATGTTTACATTACAATGCAAAAATACTAATATATTGTAGAGTGTAATGTGCTTTTAAACCAAAAAAGTGCATGTTAATGAGAAAAAGACAGCCAGAAATAAGTTAATCTTTTAGTATAGCTAGAACGTTCTAACCTGTCTCCTTCTCTGAAGTTGATTGTCCCATGGACCCATCACTCTTCATAGACACACAGCTGGGCAGAGGTGAGTCTGGTTTCTCCTGCTGGACCCTGTCAAAATGCACGTTGCTATTTTCTAATCATGTTGAGAACTACAGGGAAAAAACAGAGACCACTAGTTGCGTTACCTTTGTTCTGTAAGGAGGACATCCTCTCTGAAGTTGATTGGCTGTCCCATGGACCCATCACTCTTCATAGACACACAGCTGGGTTCAGGAATCACTGGTCTCTGCTGATGGACCCTGCTAATTTAAAATACATACAGCAACCACGTGAAGAAACACCATCACAATATAGTTGGAGGGGTGGGGGGGATGGAGTACTGTTCAAATTTGTGTGTTAATACAGTTACTGATCAATGATAAAAGTAACGACGACTTGTCATTCCTTTCCTATTACAGTTATTGATCAATGATAACAAAAGTTACTGGCCCAATGCTCTAATCACTAGGCTACCTGCCTCCCCTCATTAGTTTATTACATTGCTCAACATTTTCTTAATGTGTCATAATTAGTTAAATCGGACTTCGGCTTCTTCTTCGATTAGGTCTAATAGCGGTTGGCATCCAATAAATGTTGTATTATCGACCGCCACCTTCTAGACTGGAGTACAACTCCCTTATACTTTGCTTGAAAAAATACATTAATACCATCTAACACAACTCACAAAAAAATAAATGTTTAAAATAAAAAATAACACCACCCTACTCCACTATTTAAATCTATTTAGTCCTACCTCAGGCCAACAACCTGAAAGGATGGGACACCTTAACACACCCTGTAACTCTTCTGATGTCAAGTCTCACACCAAGGAAACTCTGCAGCTGCCACCACAACCTCCATTTTCTGCGACTTACGTTCCATCCCTGCAGTACAGTTGATAACCATTCCTAAAAATGTAATCTCACTGACACATAACACTTGTTGGCCTCTCCCTCTGTACTGGTACAGATCTACTACTCACACCACTCCACTCAGGATCCCTTGACCCATCTTCCTCTACTTTCTTCACTGTCTCAACATATGAAAACTTCTGCACTACTCTAACCCTGGAAACCTCAACATGCCTCGGACCTCGGCTGCATATTTTCCGCCATTTTCTGAAGAATTGCATTATGGGCCCTAAAATCACGAGTGTCCACTGCATGTATACTTTGTATTTTGGCCAATTTAGTACGACATCCGGGAACTTTTGGCATACTAATGTAACCGATGTGAAATGGCTAGTTAGTTAGCGGTGGTGCGCGCTAATAGCGTTTCGATCAGTGACGTCACTCGCTGAGACCTGAAGTGGTTGTTCCCCTTGCGTTGCATACTATATACTCAATTCACGTCACAATTACTACGTTAGTATGAGTATTCGAACACGGTTAACATGTATTGGGCTGTAAGCTAAGGTTTATCAGTTAAACAGGCTACATATTTTAAAGCCACCTGTGTTGATGTTGATCCTAGGCAGACAGGCTACGGCTGGGAAACTCGAAGAACTCCGATTTCATGAGAGAATACTGTTATGTAGACGAACAAGACAAGCTAAATTCTTTGTAAACTTCTCAGGTGTGCTAGCTCCAACTATCCTCAGTTCATGAGCTAAATCAAATCAAATGTATTTATATAGCCCTTCGTACATCAGCTGATATCTCAAAGTGCTGTACAGAAACCCAGCCTAAAACCCCAAACAGCAAGCAATGCAGGTGTAGAAGCACGGTGGCTAGGAAAAACTCCCTAGGAAAAACTCCCTAGAAAGGCCAAAACCTAGGAAGAAACCTAGAGAGGAACCAGGCTGATTATATAGAACATAACGGTTTAGCGCAGGCAGGTATGGTGGCTCCCATATAACATATAAATGGAAAAATATTTAAATAATTCACAAGGGCTACATAGCGAACATAAATACAATTGTTTTATGGATTTTCATGACAAATAATTGCCATACACTACCGCAGTTTAGTGAATTGACGCTCTTTACACATTCAACTTTAGATTTTTATTCGGTACATGAAAACTTAAGTGAAAAATAAAATTTTGTGTGCACTGTCATCACTCGCTGATTTTTATCCACGACAAGTCATTATGGTGGAAACACCTGCAACAAGTCAGTTTTGTAGGATTTTAGAATATTCATATGAAATCTGTAGCCAATTGGATGGAAACCTAGCTATAGAGGCACTTTATAGAGATAGATATGTTATTCTATTTCAGTAACATTGGGTTTCGTTGTCATTGCAGCTGGTGAGTTATAGTAGCTGCTATCTAACATCATGAATTACATTAACAATAGCCCTTCGGTCTCTGTTATAACATCACAATCCACTTACTTTAATCAGTCCACTCAAATGTTTTGATCATGTTCATTTCGTCAAAATGGATCCTAGCATAGTTAAATAAGATCCTGACTCTGTAGGAGGTGGAGCTGAAGTCAGAGCTGGGATTGGATATCTATCTATGAAGGTGTGATCATGTACAATTTTAGAGGAATTATTGTAGATATTGTTTCACTGAACTCATATTGCATATACAGCGGTGTATTATTTCTACATTGGTCTGCTTCAGTTAAATCCAGTTGAAGCTCCTTTCCTACCTGTCCTCTGCTTTAGGTTAGAACCAATGATGAAAATAAACCCTGGATTGCTGATGCTATGTATTGGCCATCGAGAGTTCTACAATATTTCAATAAAAAATGTTGAGGACAAAATGAAGTATTATGTTGTTGAAGTAGGGTCAGTAACATTAGTAACCTAAAAAAAATATACTTTAAGGAAAATGTTATATTTTTCATTTTTAGATTTGTATTTTTGGCTCACATAAATATAATTTAAAGGTATGCATTAAGGTGTCTAATCGAATAAATGTGGCAAAAACGAATATAGACAAATGTATTTCTATAGCTTCAGAAATGTGTGCCAAGATGGAAGCTTCAACACAGCGCCCCCTATCAGTCATCTAGTCCAATATTACTCATAATGATCTGAGAGAGTAAACTGATTATATATCAGCACTCCTACTCAGATTCTTTGTGAATACAGCCCTGGTCCAGGTATCAACTCAGTCCTGTCCTTCCACATAGCTCTAAACAGGCCACTGCCCACTCTCCTCACACACGTCACATTTATGAACTCAACAGGATGCATTTACCTATTCAAACTATAATAGTATACTTTTTTTATTGTCATCAATATACAATATTCACAAATTACATTCAAAGTAATTTTTTTCTTCGCTTTTTGTAAACAATGTAGGTATTGCACATGATTCCACATTTACAGTTGGCAGAACAATTACATTACATTTTAGGGAAAAATATGTTCTCACTATCATTACATTATATAATTATCTGGTTAAAATATCAAAAAACATTGATATACATGTCATAGTTTACTGATCCTCTTGTTCAGATTGTGTTGGAAGAAAGATACCGGGTCATCAGAATCAAAACCAGTCTCAAACTCAGGCTTTTTTCTGAGGGCTAGGACAGAGACCAGTATAGCCAAAATGGCAGTCAGGCCCCATATCTGATAGTGGCTGCCTGATTCAGGGTCCGGAAACTGGAAACTGTGGAGCAAGCCAGCAATTCCAGTCGCGCTGTAGGATGAGTGGTCTACCTCTCTAGTGAAGAACTCCAGGGGGACAGTGAACACAGCGCTGACCTCGGCTGGGTTTGGGCGAGGAAAGAACGAGGCCTCAATGAACCCCACCACTGGAGTCACCAACAGACCACTCTACAGAGCGAGAGGAGGGAGAGAGAAGAGGCGAGGGGAATGAAGGGGAGAAGAGAAAATATGTGGTAGAGGGGGGAGAGGAGAAAGTATGAATATCTCTGACTAGAAGTATGACCTGTAATCTATTGACAATATCTAATTACAAAATATACTGTACTATACCAGGCAGGGTTCTCCAACTTCGGTCATGGAGTTACTTGGAGTGCAGGATTTTTATCCAACCCGATTCAACAAAACATCTGATTCAGCTAATTATGATCCAATTATGCTATTTTATTTTTTAAATAGTTCTCCAGGACCTGAATCCTGTTGAATCCTGTTACACCATGATAGTGGGGGTGTTGAGAAATCATCAGCGTCTGCTTTGAAACGTTTTATCTTTGTCCACGTAAAAGCAACCTCTCCCCATGTGTACCTTGTTCATAATGGGGAAGAGTGTGCAGACCACGTCCACCTGGTCAGGAGGAAGGCCTATCTCCTCCTCTGCCTCTCTCAGAGCCGTGTCCACGTCATCCCTGTCCCTCGGGTCCCTCTTCCCACCTGGGAAACACACCTCGCCTGCGTTGGTCCTCAGCTGCAGCACAGAGAGAAAGAGACAAAGAGCGAGTACTACAGCATTCCATTTTGTTTTCTTGTGTAAAGGACATCACGATGCTTGATTAGCGAGTACCACACCTTCCGAGTCGGCCCATACCTGGCGCAAACCCAGGACGTCTGCCTTGCTAGCACATGCGAGTGTCCTCCTGAAGTGTCAGGCCCCAATTTGCATACCACCCCAACAGATCCACAGATGACGCAATCTCTATTGCAATCCACACTGCCCTTTCACACCTGGACAAGAGGATGTAACTGCACCTATATGAGAATGCTGTTCATTGACTACAGCTCAGCATTCAACACCATAGTGCCCTCCATGCTCAACACTAAGCTAAGGACCCTGGGACTGAACATCTCCCTCTGCAACTGGATCCTGGACTTCCTGATGGGCTGACCCCAAGTGGTGAGAGTAGGCAACATCCGCCATGCTGACCCTCAACACGGGGACACTTCAGGGGTGCGTGCTCAGTCACCTTCTGTCCTTCTTGTTCACGCACAACTCCAACACCATCATTAAGTTTGCAGACGACACAATGGTGGTAGGACTGATCACTGACGACGACGAGACAACCTATAGGGAGGAGGTGATCGTGGACTACAGGAAACAGAGAAGCGAGCACGCCTCCATTCACATCGAGGGGGCTGTAGTGGAGCGGGTCGAGAGCTTCAATCTCCTCGGTGTCCACATCACTAAGGAACTATCATGGTCCACACACGCCAACAAAGTTGTGAAGAGGGCACGACAATGCCTCTACCACCTCAGAGGCAGAACATATTTCCTAAAAAAGTTCTACAGCTGCACCATTGAGAGCATCTTGACTGGCTGCATCACCACTTGGTACGGCAACTGCTTGGCATCCGACAGCAAGGCGCTACAGAGGGTAGTGCGTACGGTCCAATACATCACCGGGGCCGAGCTTCCTGCCATCCAGCAACTCTATATCAGGAGTTATTAGAGGAAGGCCCTACAATGTTTCTATCTTCAGCCACCTGTGTATTGCCAAGTTATCGTTACTCATTGTGTATTTATTATTACCCGTTTTACTTTTCATTTCTCTGCAAGGCTGGGAAAGGCCGTAAGTAAGCATTTCACTGGCAGTCTACACCTGTTGCTTACGAAGCGTGGCAAATATGGCAAGTATCTTACCAGTCTGCACCACATGAAAAGCTAGCTATTCGCTAGGGCAAATGGGGACACTTCAAACTGAGTTATGATGGGCATTTCGAGTAATTTCGTTGAGCCGGCTAATTTGGCTCGAAAAACAAATCTTCATTGAAAATGCTTAAAAATAAACCTAGAACCATGAAAATGTTGCTAATCTCCAATGTAAGGCCCAAAAGGTTGGCTACCATTGTGTCAGATATTGAAATGCACGTTCAAATATATTTTTTTTTTACCTGGCCAAATTATTTGGATGGCCTGCACTGAAGAAAAGAATAAATCAACGTGGACTAGATTGACCCGCTCTCCCCACTATTTATTGTTTCTGCTGTAAGGATTCACACTCTTTAGAGAATAATTTTGTAATTTCACAGCAGAAAAACGTTGTTTTGATCTCAAAAAGCAGTACCAGCAGTATGCAAATCAGGGAGCCAAATGAACGGCTCTATCATCGATGCGATTCGTTCACCAAAAAGATCCGTTCAGAAAGAGCGACTCATCACAACTGAGGAGTAAATTTCACACATCCCAATGTGCTAGATTTGCACACCGTGCAGTGCACACTCACGCCTGCTAACGCACAAATATCAAAGGCTATGTTTATAAATACAGTGGGCAATTTCACACACTTGGATGTAACACTGTCATGCTTTACTTTTGGTTTCAATGTTCATAACACAATTTTGTACGTTCAATGGCAAAACTGTAGGCCTAAGAATCGATGACATAATAGTTAAGGTAAACTAGTTAAACTAGGGAGTAAGGGAGAGCCATATTACTGACCTCTTGGGAACGTAGAGTCATCAGCGTGTGGACCTCTCCGTCCCTCACAAACAGCGGTATCAACACCGAGGCTTTGGGCAGGACCGGCAAGTAGGAGAATCTGCTCCCGACTTCATATTGCTTCAATATGGCAGCTGTCTTTTCTTTTAGGTCCATCCTGAAGGTCAACAATGTAGCCAAACAGAGGCAAAGACCTCACAGTGAAACATACCAGTAGCCTACCTTGCTTTTGTTATAAAATATAGCGAGTTTGTTATAGATGTACAGGAGAAAAGCTTCAGAATGTTATAATCCTGCTGCCGACCTGTCACTACCATCCCAATATTAAATATTTTCTTCGGACAGGCATCTGCTGTGCAAAAACAATCGTTGTTGCTACAATGCTTCCACTTGACATTAGGCTACAGTATTTGCATGCGTATTGCGGAAGCGAGTCCCTTCAGGAAAAATAAAATCTAGGGCAACTCCATCTAGTGGGGAACCAGAGACCAACATCTTGGAAAATGATAACGCTCTATGTTTTGCACGGACATGTTGAACAGTTGTGCCTCAAATTATTACCTAAAATAACTGCCATGAAATTAATAATCTACCAACCCATTTTCAAGTCAATCCATAATTGAAAAAGGCACTCGCACAGCGGAGCTATCGTGTTGTAGGTGAATGGTAACAATGAGATAACATAAGAAAAAAGAAACCTGCACACTTACCTTGCTAGAGGCACAGTTTTTTATGAAGTTCATGCGCCGCGGGAAGTAGTTTGGGAAGAGGGTGCTGCGATCCGGCAAAAAAAAAAAGTACCTGTGCTGAAGATGTCTATATTGATCCTCTAATACAGGACGAGTAAAGGCCCAGTGCACTACTTTTGTGTTTTTTTTTTTTTACTAAATGTATTTGCGTGTTCATCAGCATTTGTAACTTGAGTCTGGTAGGGTGCCTTGCAAAAGTATTCACCCCCTTGGCATTTTTCCTATTTTGTTGCATTACAACCTGTAATTTAAATTGATTTTTATTTGGATTTCATGTAATGGACATACACAAAATAGTCCAAATTGGTGAAGTGAAATGAAAAAAATAACTTGTTTCAATGAAATCAAAAACAGAAAAGTGGTGCGTGCATATGTATTCACCCCTTTGCTATGAAGCCCCTAAATAAGATCTGGTGCAACCAATTACCTTCAGAAGTCACATAATTAGTTAAAGTCCACCTGTGTGCAATCTAAGTGTCACATAATCCCAGTATATACACGCCTGTTCTGCAGTCTGTAACAACATTAAGCAAGGGGCACTATGAAGACCAAGGAGCTCGCCAAACAGGTCAGGGACAAAGTTGTGGACAAGTACAGATCAGGGTTGGGTTATAAAAAATATCTGAAACTTAACATCCCACGGAGCACCTTTAAATCCATTATTTAAAAAATGGAAAGAATATGTCACCACAACAAACCTGCCAAGAGAGGGCTGCCCACCAAAACTCACAGACCAGGCAAGGAGGGTATTAATCAGAGAGGCAACAAAGAAACCGAAGCGACGATAATCCTGAAGGAGCTGCAAAGCTCCACAGCGGAGATTGGAGTATCTGTCCATAGGACCACTTTAAGCCATACACTCCACAGAGCTGGGCTTTTTATTTTTATCTTTATTTAACTAGGCAAGTAAGTTAAGAACAAATTCTTATTTTCAATGACAGCCTAGGAACAGTGGGTTAACTGCCTTATTCAGGGGTAGAACGACAGATTCTTACCTTGTCTGCTCGGGGATTCGATCATGCAACCTTTTTGTTACTAGTCCAACGCTCTAACCACTAGGCTACCTGCCGCCCCACTTCACGGAAGAGTGGCCAGAAAAAAAGCCATTGCATAAAGAAAAAAATATGCAAACACATTTGGTGTTTGCCAAAAGGCATGTGGGAGACTCCCCAAACATATGGAAGAAGGTACTCTGGTCAGATGAGACTAAAATTGAGCTTTTTGTCCATCAAGGAAAACGCTATGTCTGGCGCAAACCCAACACCTCTCATCACCCCAAGAACACCATCCCCACAGTGAAGTATGGTGGTGGCAGCATCATGCTGTGGGGATGTTGTTCATCGGCAGGGACTGGGAAACTGGTCAGAATTGAAGTAACGATGGATGATGCTAAATACAGGGAAATTCTTGAGGGAAACCAGTTTGTCTTCCAGAGATTTGAGACTGGGATGGAGGTTCACCTTCAAGCAGGACAATGGCCCTAAGCATACTGCTAAAGCAACACTTGAGTGGTTTAAGGAAAAACATTTAGATGTCTTGGAATGGCCTAGTCAAAGCCCAGACAATCCAATTGAGAATCTGTGGCATGACTTAAAGGCTGCTGTACACCAGCGGAACCCATCCCACTTGAAGGAGCTAGAGCAGTTTTGCATTGAAGAATGTGCAAAAATCCCAGTGGCTAGATGTGCCAAGCTTATAGAGACATACCCCAAGAGACTTGCAGCTGTAATTGCTGCAAAAGGTGGCTCTACAAAGTATTGACTTTGGGGGGGATGAATAGTTATGCACGCTCAAGTTCTGTATTTTTGTCTTGTTTGTTTCACAATAAATATTTTGCATCTTCAAAGTGGTAGGCATGTTGTGTAAATCAAATGATACAAAAGCCCCATTGTAAGGCAACAAAATAAGAAAAATGCCAGGGGGTGAATACTTTCACAAGCCACTGTAGTTATGTACAAAACAGTTCATCTGATAGTCCCAAGTATTAAATATAAAAATACTTGCTTGATATGTTTTCCAGTTTCTTGAAATACTTTGCAAATGCAACTTATTTCTAAATGTAAACTGAAATGGTCTTAATTCCTTTTATATTTTAGTAGAGCAGTTTACAGTAGTGAGTGCATACATTTTCATACTGGTCCCCGGTGGGAGTCACGCTCTACCAACTGAGCCATATCACCACAAACCACTTTGTCTCAATGTTTTTGCCCATGTTACAGAAATCTATATCGGTCTGTTAATACTAGTAAAGCCCCACTACTTTTGTGAAATTTATTTATTAACACCCTGAGCACCCATACTTCCCACAGCTGTGTACAGTTGAAGTCAGAAGTTTACATACACCTTAGCCAAATACATTTAAACTCAGTTTTTCACAATTCCTGACATTTAATCCTAGTAAAAATGCCCTGTTTTAGGTCAGTTAGGATCACCACTTTATTATAAGAATGTGAAATGTCAGAATAATAGTAGAGAGAATGATTTATTTCAGCTTTTTTTTCTTTCATCACATTCCCAGTGGGTCAGAAGTTTACATACACTCAATTAGTATTTGGTAGCATTGCCTTTAAATTGTTTAACTTGGGTCAAACGTTTCAGGTCGCCTTCCACAAGCTTCCCACAATAAGTTGGGTGAATTCTGGCCCATTCCTCCTGACAGAGCTGGTGTAACTGAGTCAGGTTTGTAGGCCTCCTTGCTCACACATGCTTTTTCAGTTCTGCCGACAAATGTTCTATGGGATTGAGGTCAGGGCTTTGTGATGGCCACTCCAATACCTTGACTTTGTTGTCCTTAAGCCATTTTGCTACAATTTTGGAAGTATGCTTGGGGTCATTGTCCATTTGGAAAACCCATTTGCGACCAAGCTTTAACTTACCGATGTTTTTAGATGTTGATTCATTATATCCACATAATTCTCGTTCCTCATGATCTTGAAAAACAAGTTTTTCATGACTCCAACATAAGTGTATGTAAACTTCCGACTTCAACTGTATGTCAGCCTCTTGGCCTTAAATGCTTCAATAAAAATAAAAAACGAGCAGTGTGCGGATTTCTCTTTTCTTTAAAGTCAATCCGTGGAAGGCATCTCTAACACACAAATTTAAGATTATCAATCCTATTTTAATATTGCTGTCAATGTCCTTGGTGAATGAAACATTGCCATTATTAAACAAAATTGTTACATTACATTCCAGGCTTGTCTTTGCATGGGCATGGCATATGAGCTAAACAGCATCATTGGTTTGTACAATGCAGTACATGACTTGACTCACATAGATTTTACTGTGGATATGTACAGTCGCCTGAGATCCGGTGGATTGTATTAAGCAACATAATGAAATCAAAATTCATCCTTACTAACATAAATCAGATGGAGGCATCCAAGGCCCCAATATAATAACAAATCTAAAAATAATAATAATAATAATTTTTTTTAAAAGTGTTCTCCCATAACTATCTCTACTTAAAAACGTAACTGCTTCCAGGGGAACAAAAATATGAATTCAATACATTTTTGTTTTCTCAAATAGCATCTTGCAAACTGAATTCACAATCCATGTGTTCACATTAAGTAGGTTTTATACATAAATAAGGTTCAGAACCCTCAAAAGCTCAGGATCATCACAGTGGTCCTAGTCTCTCGTCATCCATCTGTCTATCGCCTCAGCTCACACTTTGTACTTCTCCTTTGCGTTCTCGTTCAGTATGCAGATGTGCTGCACAGAGCAAAAACACATGGTAAAGTGTAAAAAGAATACACCAACAGCAGACTTGGTTAAACTGACCCCTCATACATACATTGAGTGTACAAAACATTAGGAACAAAACATTCTTTCCATGTCAGACTGGCCAGGTGAAAGCTACCATCCCTTATTGATGTGACTTGTTCTCCTTCAGTCAGTGTATTTGAAGAGGAGAAGGCAGGGTAAAGAAGGATTTTTAAGCCTTGAGACATGGGTTGTGTATGTGCCATTCAGAGGGTGAATGGGCAAGACAAAAGTAGGTGTCAGGCGCACCAGTTTGAGTTTGTCAAGAACGGCAACACTGATGGGTTTTTCACATTCAACAGTTTTCTGTATGTATCAAGATTGGTCCACCACCCAAAGGATATCCACCTAATTTAACACAAATGTGGGAAGCATTGGAGTCATCAGGGGCCAGCATCCCTGTGGAACGCTTTCGACACCTTGTAGAGTCCATGCCCCGACGAATTGAGGCTGTTCTAAGGGAAAAAGGGGGTCCAACTCAATATTAGGAAAGTGTTCCTAATGTTTTGTACACTCAGTGTATGTCTTTCACTAGGTTTTGACATGCTGAATCTCAGAGAATATAACTGAATATCAGGATCATCTCCAATGCAGCGAACTTACACTGAGATCTCTGAAGTACTCGTTGTAGTCCAGGGCATATCCCACCAGAAACCAATCTGGCACCTCAAACCCGATGTCTGACCAAATACAGAGACGGACAGAATTCACTGCACAATACTAAGCTACATGTAAGTTATACATCTTGCTGTGTAGTATTAAGTTAGCAGTATCAAAAGATCTTATGGGATGAGTTTTGCATTAGTATTTCACAACATTAACATAGATATAAAGTATGTTGCTCTTTTCCATCTCTGGAGGTTAGCTAGTTGACTCCTGTTGTCTGTGACTGGGGTTGACCCTTTAGCTGCAACGGTCACAGAGCAGGTCAAAGGTAAACAGCTGTCCTTGCAAAACCATCTTTGAAAGCTTATCCAACTCTGACTTAAAGGAATGACATACATCACTAACCGTGTGTGTGAAGAATACTCGTACTTGAGTACCATGTTGACCTACACATTCAAAGTCGATTGTTAGATACGCATATTAATCCCAACTATTATACGTGGTCATCCTTCCAAAGACTCTTTCTAGTACAGCAGTGTATGAACGGTGGGAAGGCATGCATGACACACACAAAACACGGCAGAACTCACAGTCTGGTCTGTATCCTGAGCTCCTTGGTGTTCTCTTGACTAGAAGGCTGAAATGACAATGCATACAAGCACAGAACTGAATAGGATCTCTATGCAAACCATGCTCTTAATGGCATGGCATGCATCGCTCTCAATGACATGGTCAATGGCCTTGCATTGTTCAATAACATAACATAGCTAGAATGCGCTCAACACAGCCGTCTACAACCTAAACTAGAGTCAAATAGTCCCTTCCATAGCAGAGGGATATCCCATCCCTCCACAGTTCAATTAACAGTATGGTACATAGATTAACTCTTAATCTGATCCAGTCACATAACATCTCTAAATCAGTGCTTAAGGGGAGAGTGTGCATTACAATAGATGGAGAGTGCGGTCATTAATATTGCTGTCTAGATCGACAAAGGCTGCGTTTACACAGGCAGCCCAATTAAAATATTTTTTCCACTAATTGGTCTGCTGACCAATCACATCAGATATTGTCACATTAGATCTTTTTTTAGAGCTGATCCAATTGGTCAAAAGACCAATTAGTGAAAAAAATATCAGAATTTGTCTGCCTGTGTAAATGCAGTCAAAGAGTGACATTCTGAGCTGAACCACTTCTCTGTCTAAATCAGGGCTACACAGCACCTATAGGGAATGTTCAGTAAGCACAATATGGGAGAAAAAGAGTACTGTGTGCTTAATACATTGGTTCTCACCTGACCACTTTGACCATCTTTGGATTGCATTCACTCAGCAGTGATAGCAGTGTCTCCATAGTCCTCCCCGTCTCCACAATGTCCTAAACACGTCAGCAGGACAGATACCGTTGCATAAGGGGGTTCAATTTAAGGAGTGCAAGGAAGTCCAACAACAATTCAAGTAAAGCAATTCAATATTAATGTGGACAACCATAGCGATGGTACAGCCCACTTCTTTTAGGGTACACCCATTAGTGAATGTGATTTGCACCCTGGTCATATAGCTATAGTTCATGTTAGAGCTAGTGTGCTCCACACATTTATCTACAGCAATTTTAACATTTACAGAGATTGAATATTTAGATTAAGTGCTAAAAAGACACAGGGAAATTGGTCTTACCTCAACTATCAAAACATTCTGCAAAGGAAATTAGAAGACAATTGATCACATATATACTGTAGAACAATATGTACATAACTAAAAATCCAATAATTAAACAAAAATACAGCACCTCATTGGTTAAAGGATTACAACTTCACTCCTAAGATCTTTGTATTTTATCTGTGGTTATGTCAAGCAATCAAATCTCACCTTCCCGGTTAGAGTTGAGAGCTCGTCCCCTCCGATAACTTTGACAATGTTTGTAGACTGGTCATTCTGGGGACAATACACACATCAGTAAAACTACACATCTCACCCAGGGAGAGGGTGATGGTCTACTCTAAATAATCATCAGGTCATCTAGTAATACATTAAAAGACATAACCGTGTTGGCCAATGGAAGTGTTATCTGCTCATGCATCAGATGAGAGTCTAGTAGCAGATCACATTGTGATTTAGCCAACCCTTGTGTCATGTTTGTTGTCATGACAAACAACAGATGAGGGGTTGGCTAAACAAACTGATCTGAGACCAGGCCACACACACACACAGACACACAGAGAGAATAAGCAACAGCTGTATTGCTTACATATAAAGATTGCCATCTTTCTTACACAATTGGAGGCTATTGAAGGAGAGTGAGAGAAACGTGGAGTGGTTGACTCACGCAATAGCTCTTTAGCCTAATGAAATCCACAGTCAACGGGACAGACTTATCGCTGTTCTGATTTAGGGCCTTGATGTAGTCCAGCAGGTCGGCAAAGAAAGTATAACCTCCTTTGAGAACACACAGTACTACTATATGGTGTCCCCCCATGTCCCGGACTATATCACGAGCCAGGCGCTCAGTCCTAGAGAGACAGGAATAGAGAGAAGGATAAAAAAGAGAGGAAGAGAGGGACATCCATGGGACCTGGAATTTCTGTGCAGGCTCATCAATCAATCTTCAGATGGTTTGTGATCTGGTCAGTCAGAACATCATGGTTTAAGGCTAGTATTGGCCATGTATGGAAAACTGGCTGAAAAGTTGCTGACTGGGTCAAATCAAATGATCTGGCTGGAGTCCTACTATTCATAACAGGGTTTAACATGGCATTCTACAACAGGGTATCTGACTAACAGTGTGTTTCATTCATAAGGCTGCTGCTTGCCTTCTCCCTGTCTGCAATGCAAATTGATGATGGCTATACACCATTACAAAAAAAAAGACTGCTGGTTTAGATGCCTGACACTGATTTGTCTAACAAATATGTCAGTGAGCTCTATCGACAAAATACCTTAGCAACCATGGTGTAAATTAAGGAAACAATGGCGGCATAGAGGAATTTGTACAAAATTAGAGTTCTGATTTACTCCACAAAGGAATAGGAAAATGTGCAATGATGATGTTATAGTACAGTAGCCTACCCAGGTCCCAAAGAGTGCCAGTCCAGTGGTGATGGTTTGACTTACCTGTCCATGATCAGTCCATGGGGGATGATGACCTGGTCTAAATCCTCCTCATAGTGTTTGGGGACACAGAAGAGGTCCAACTTATACCCCTTCTCATCATCAGGTATCTGAAGGAGCAAAGAGATAACACATTTAGGAAATGATGGCACATAAATGTGCAATTGAGATGACCAAAAGTCTTCCCAAACTGAAGCGCCACACACACGAGCCAGGAGCCCTGGTAACGTTTAAGCTTGCTTTAAACCACCTGTTTGTGGGTGAGACAGAGATAGGGCGCAGACCTGCTTTTAGGACTCCATAGCCTACTTGGTCTGACTAGCTGCGTGAATTTTGAAATTATGTCAACTGAGTAACACGCCAGTGATTTATTCACATGTCCCGCAATCCTGATGTCATTATGAAACCACACTCAGACACAACTCAGAAACGTCCATTCTGCAGATTACCCTTCACCCCAGAGCAAGACGAGGGGTCTGACTGACATTACAAATATAACATAGGGACAGGGTACACCTTACCTGGATATAGGCCATATCACCGCTCTTGCTGTTCACGCCTCACTAGGGTGATATTTGTGGAGTCATGGCCTGATCAATAGGGAATACGAATGTTATTTAGCTTGGTGGGTGGTGCGTCTCTCGTGCTCGCTCTTCCTCGCCTACTGCCTACTTTACCGTGGGCGAATAGCTTACATACGATACTCCAACCTTGCTCTCCCTCCCCTGGGGGTTTTATACCCTGACGTCACAATCCATTTTACCGACCAAAATCTGATTTACCTGACTTGCACATTTTTATAAAATCCTACCGCCGTATTCCTCGTTGCATACCATCGTACAATTTTCGAATTAGCTACTAACGTTAGTGTGAAAATAATTGAAGCCTATTGGCAGTTTGTGGTACAATAAACCATACCTACCGTTGTTTTACTGTATGTTAGAATATAAATCTACACATCCAAATCTGCGCAGAAACGCATCTTCGCCATACTAACCTAGTGCTGCGTCATGACAAGGATGATAATAATAAACGCAGTGGCGTCAACCACATTGTAGTTACTCCACAATACTAACCTAAATGACAGTGAAAAAGGGAAGCTTGTACAGAAATATGCATCCTGTTTGCATTAAGGAACTAAAGTAAAACTACAAAAAATGTGGCAAAGAAATTAACTTTTTTTGTCCTGAATACAAAGCGTTATATTTGGGGCAAATCAAACAAATCACTGAGTACCACTTCATATTTTCAAGCATGGTGGTGACTGCATCACGATATGGGTATGCTTGTCACTGGCAAGGAGTTTTTTAGGATAAAAATAAACAGAATAGAGCTAAGCACAGGGAAAATCCTAGAGGAAAACCTGGTTCCGTCTGCTTTCCAACAGACACTGGGAGACAAATTCAAATTTCAGCAGGACAATAACCTAAAACACAAGGCCAAATCTACATTGGAGTTGCTTACCAAGACGACATTGAATGTTCCTTAGTGACCTAGTTAGTGACATAAATCAACTTGAAAAACTATGGCAAGACTTGAAAATGGCTGTCTAGCAAAGATCAACAACCAACTTGACAGAGCTTGAAGAATTTTTAAATGAATAATGTGCAAATATTGTACAATCCAGGTGTGAAAAGTTCTTAGAGAATTACCCAGAAAGACTCACAGCTGTAATCGCTGCCAAAGGTGATTCTAACATGTATTGACTCAGGGGTGATACTTCTGTATTTCATTATTATTAGTAGTATTATTATTTTGCAGGCAAAATTCCCAATCTGGCCCTCATATCATCATGGTCACCTAATCATCCCCAGTTTACAATTGGCTCATTCATCCCCTCTCTCCCCTGTAACTATTCCCCAGGTCATTGCTGTAAATGAGAATGTGTTCTCAGTCAACTTACTTGGTAAAATAAGGGTGAAATATATATATAAAAAAAAAGGGGTATTGTGTGTAGATGGGTGAGGGGGAAAAACTATATTTTGAATTCAGGCTGTAACACAAAATGTGGAATAAGTC
The DNA here is from genome assembly GCF_901001165.1 of Salmo trutta. Classification (NCBI taxonomy): domain Eukaryota; kingdom Metazoa; phylum Chordata; class Actinopteri; order Salmoniformes; family Salmonidae; genus Salmo; species Salmo trutta. The sequence continues at coordinate 33,673,546 of NC_042963.1, forward strand.
AAGGGGTATGAATACTTTCTGAAGGCACTTCAGGAACTATTAGTTCCTTGGCTGTAAAGGTTGTGTCATCAAGTAACCCAGTATAGGTCCTTTGTCAATAAGCTTTGTCTACAGTTAATCCAAATGGAAAAATAAACTTCAAACCACTCTTAACTTGGTATAGCATGTGTTGTGAGAGAGATTCATTATATTCAGTCCATCACCAGACTTGAATGCATCTTCCCCACAAGTGTCAGACGAGGCTTCATAACCTCACAATTCTCCTCCCTGTGTTTCTATGACATGAAATATCATACAGTACAACAAATTACACCCAAACAAAGGCAAGGGACAAAAGAATAGACTTGCAAATTACAAACTTAACGAAAATGATTTAATATAAGCCTACTTTAATGAGTGATACAGAAACTGAAGGTTCCTTTCACCATACACACACAGCACCAGGGTCACATTCGGGAGGGGGCAATTTACTGAATGTTGTAGATAGAAATACCAGAATAAAGCTGACCTGATTCTTCACATGTCAAAAAGGCATGTCTGTTCTACAATATGGACTTCTATCTGAGGTTCTGTAACGTTGTGCCCTACTGAAGGCAGCCCAGATGGTGCAGAACGAACATGTTCTCATTGTAGAGAACATCCAACACACATAACCATCCTGTCACCCTCAGCACTATAGTTATTCAGTGCCAGTTATGACAAAGGGCAAGTCTCAAATGACACCCTACCCCCATATAGAGCACTACTTTTAGCTAGACCCATATACAGACGACTGTGGTTCAGGCCAAAAATAGTGCACTATCCAGGGGAATAGGGTATGACATAAAGACAAACACCAATAGTGCGCACTCATTTTTTCTTTTTCTCATCTTTCCTGGACGAGGTGTCGCCTTTCTCCTTCTCTTCCTTCTTCTCCTTGTCCTCTTTCTTTTCCTTCTTGCCCTCTTCTTTCTCCTGTCCCTCTTTCCTCTCAGCGTCACGGTTGGAGATCTTGTTGTTGATGAGGTTGTGGAGAGCCACCACCGAGCGGATGAGGGACGCCAGGTAGACCACCAGCATCTGGTCATTGGTCTTCAGGTAGAAGGCCTTTGTGAACTCCTGCAGGGAGAAGTGGCAGGATTAGGGAATGTGTATTATGATTAACTAAACAGTGAAAATCTGGTGGAAAAAGACGGACTATCTGTTCATTGTAATGAAGTAGTAGATCATACCACGTGAATTTATTTGATTTGAGAAGGAAAATGTATGTGTGTACTCTTTCAAAATATAAAAGCTAATATTGATTACCATGCCAGCCACCCCCTGCCCCCTTTCTTCCACATAACCCAGCCTACTCACACACATTACCCCACCCCCATCCTAAACCTACACCCCAGCTTACCAGAAGGTTGACATCAGGAAGCAGGTTGAAGATGTCCTGTAGGTGGTAGATGATTTGGTGGTTGATGGGCAACTTGCCTGCAGCCACTCTCTCCAGGTAAGACCTGATGTCCAGCAGCTTGGAGTTGAGCCCCTTTAGGCCATGTACCTGGTTAGTGATACGCTGTGACAGAGTACCAACTGTTGTGTCCTTGATGTCTCTGTAGATGGAAGAAAATGGGGTAGAATATATCAAGTTTAATCGACATTAGTGCAAGTCGGTGTGGTGTTAAGCATGATAGAAATAATAGAAAATCCATGAAATGTTTGGTGTCTGCGTAGTCCAGTTAAAAAATGATGTGTACCTGAGAAGGTGCTCCACGCCCACCTCCTCTGCCTCCTCAGCTCCAATCTCACTGGTCACATGTTCAAATGTTTTGGAGGTCGGGGTGCCGTCCTGGAAGAGTGAAGAGACAAGAACCCTTTTAGAGTAAAAGTCTTCCTTCTTTTCACAATGATCAATTGTATGCCCAGTCCAAAATCAGCCCACAGCCCCTAGGGTTGGCTGGTCCAGGGTTTGACTTATTTTGTCATTTAGTCTCAAACAAGTCTATGCTCCACTTACATCATGTATTTCCTCCACCGAGAAGTAGGCTTCTGTAGGCAGGCCCAGGTCCTTAGGCTTTACATCAATGATCACTAAAACCTGAGGGGGAAAGTGCCATACAAACACAGTCAATGTTCACTTAATTATCTGCTGCATTATCAATACAATTTAATCCTTTCAACAGGAGACGAGGCATATTTCTTACCGATATTTAGTTATTCATGTGGAATATTTACTGGGTGGAAAGCACTTACTGAATTGGTGCAGTATTGCTTGATGAGTTCATTGATGGCAATATCATTCTTATGTAGTTTAGGACCTGTGTGATACCAGCCCACTATCCTCTCTCTGGCTGGGAGAAGAGAAGGAAAAGGTTTAAGAATCTCGTAGCCACACTATGTAGAAGTTGATGAGACAATGTATATAGTTAAAAAGTAATAATGTATAGTGTGTGGTCTCACCATTGACTTTCTTGAACATGTTGTACATATTCTCCAAGTAGTCGTGATCCAGGAACCACACTGAATCATCCTTGTCATCCTCATCAAAAGGCACTGGCGAAAAACACAATCAATATTGGATTCAACAACAGGCTTAGCAATATAGCTAAACGTTTAGTGATCATAATTATTATTTGAGTTCTCTCACAAATATGATAAAGATGTTATAAACCAGTCACAAACATGTTATTTTAGTACATGGAAGGAGAAGAACTCACCTGCAAAGCTGTTGGACACATCAAGGACTTTCTTATGCCAAGAGCCGAGGAGGACACCCACTACTCGCTTTTGGTTACCTACTTTCCCTATTCTGTCAAAAGAGCACATTTACACAATCAATATCATAGCATGTCTTAGTGGAAATCAAGCAAAAACTTAAAGGCACACTCCATGAGCTTAATCACAACAAAATCGTAACATATAGTACGAATTGGATTCGTAACATATATGAATTTTTTTAAAAAATAAAAAAAATATGTATATATAGCAGGACGTAACATAAGTAGGACGTAACATAAGAAATGGATGACGTAGTACACAATATGATGACGTAGTACACAAAAAACTGGGACCACTTTTTGCTCATGATACCACTTTCAAAACTACTGGCTGAAATTATACAAAAGTTTAAGAGTGCATCTTTAAGTTAACATAACTAGTTAATTAGCTCAGTGGTTCCCAAACGGCATGGGGGACTCAGTCCGGCTTTCAACTTACTCATAAAAATTGTAATAGTAGAATGCCCAAGGTGCAATTTCGAAAATGGGTAGCGCATCATCAGTTTTCCTCTTGTCATGTCAGTCATTACATACCTTAGAGAGCTATTTATAACTTGTCAAAAATGTCCAGATCAACTAGCCCATGTCAGCTAACGTTCTTTAGCTAGGTTTTTTAGCCCATAGATTTTGTTGTAATGTTTGAGTCCCTCAACTATCACATGAATACACATTAGACATGGCAAAATATATAGAATTGCAAGAAAATGTGTTATGAAACCGCAAAATGTTCTCTGCATCCCATGACAAAATGTGTAGAATTTCAGGATATAAACTTCAAATCTGCTAAATATCCCCCCCCGACAACAAGAGGGGTGTAAACAGTTTGTCATAAACAGTGTTTGTACCAATAAAAATAGACGTGGGGGGCGCGGGATGTTCCCCAATGCTGGAAGGGGGGCCGAGTGAAAAGGTTTGGAAACACCTGAATAAGCTAACTACAATACTTTACCCCTAGCTAAGTTAGCTAGTTAACTACTCTGATCCATAATGTTGTTATGGTTAAATTCTTCCATAATTAGTGAATGTTGCTAGCTATTTGCCTGTTATTACAACAGCCAAAATAAATTAACTAGATAACCTACTGTCATTGCTAACAAATGCACAGCTTCAAATGGGTTTCTGACTCAGCAGGTTAGCTGGCCAGCTAACGTTAGCTATGCCTGGCTGCAACATCATCATCTCGTATAAAAAGTGGCAAGCTAGCAGAGGTAGCGAATGGATGTGATTTCCAAACATATATATTATTAATTACATACCGATTAAAATGATCCACCACGCTGAGCAACACAAGTGGATGGACAACAACATTTTCTACCGCTAACTCCGGCATTTTTGAAGCAAAGTGTTTGATGATGCTAGCAGCCTAGCTAGCTAGCTACTTCCTGTCGAATTGTTTCTTCTTCTTCGGTGGGGATTATCGGCAGTTGGCATCCAACGTTATGGTGCATTACCACCACCTACTGTACTGGAGTGTGGGCAAGAGACGGGTAGAAACTAAATCCTACCTGCCAGTCTCGTTAATCTTAAAAAAATAACAAAATATTTGAGACTATAACTAATGACGTTCTACTCAATATACTATTTAAACTAATTTCCTGTATCCCCTTCTCCCTCATACTAGATCTCAGCCTCTCACTTTCCCTCTGATACTGTCCACACGGTAGCAATACATGTTCCACGGTGTCTGTTTCCTTGCAATAATCACACTTTCCTGTTGGATGCTTTCTTGTCACATTTAAGGTCTTATTCAACAGGCTGTGTCCCACCCTTAATCTTGTAAAAATAGCCTCCTCTTTTCTGTCCCTTCCTGTTGTCCTCCCCTCCCTGACTTTCCTCTGTAATTGAACTAAATGCCTGCCCTTAGTATCTCTATTCCACTGCTCCTGCCATCTCTGCACCGTTACTGTCCATATCAGGCCTTTTGCCTCTGCCTTGCTCATTGAAACTACAACATTAATATCCCCACTACTAAGTTCTTGTTTAGCCAGTACATCAACTGCATCGTTCCCCTCCATTTACTTGGGACCCCAAATAAATCTTATCTGTATACTGATCTGTCTAATCCTGCCATGGGTTTGTAGCACCTCATAAAGCAGGTCTTGTCTGCTACGTGACCTGAAGGACTGGAGACTCATCAACACTGCACATGAATCAGAGCAAATAACTACTCTGTCTGGCTAGACTTCCTCCACCCACTGCAAGGCCAACAGTATGGCCATCATCTCCCCTGTATATGCAGCCATATGATCTGTAATACGTTTCCTGACTGCCACCCCACATTCCTACACTACAAATGCTGACCCAGTACGTCATGTCCTTGGATCTTTTGAATCATCTGTGTAAATGGCCACAAAATCTTGATACACAGTATCCAGACGTCTCTTAAACAAATCAGATGGATCAACACTCTCCCTGTCTTTCTGTAGTCTCTCCACCTCCTTCTAGATCAACTACTGGAGGTGGGAATAGCTACCGTTGGACTAAACTCCCTTCCATACAGTCCCATCTCATTCGCTTGGGTATTACCCACCCACCCAAAGCTTGTGTTGTCTTTGCTCATGTTCCCAGCATGCCTGTAAAATCCCTTTCGCAGGATGAGACACCCCATGTCCCTGTAGGTGGACCCAATAATGATTTGCCAGCTGCTGTCTCCTAATCTGCATATACCCCATCTACACCTGTAGCGCAGCCACTGGGGAGGTCCGAAGTGCCCCACTACATATTCTTTGACATCTAGCCTTTCCAATGAGGTCCGGGCTGCCGAACCATAAGCTATACTGCCATTTTGTTTAACAACAGGAAAAAAGGAAAAAATGTAATCTCCTTTCTAGCACAAATAATATTATAGCATTGACATTATTGTTAACAGCATTAAAAGTAATGATTACTAGATAGTTATTATGGTAACAACAGTAATACAAATAACAAAACATTATTTATAATGCTACTATTAATAATAATAGTAATAACAATGTTAATCATACCAAATGTTTAGAAAACACTTTTAAATCCAATTTTTAATTATTTATTTATTTATTTCACCTTTATTTAACCAGGTAGGCAAGTTGAGAACAAGTTCTCATTTACAATTGTGACCTGGCCAAGATAAAGCAAAGCAGTTCGACAACATACAAAAACACAGAGTTACACATGGAGTAAAACAACATACAATCAATGATACAGTAGACAAAAATAAGACTATATACAATGTGAGCAAATGATGTGAGATAAGGGAGGTAAAGGCAAAAAAGGCCATGGTGGCAGAGTAAATAAAGTATAGCAAGTAAAACACTGGAATGGTAGATTTGTAATTTGAAGAAAGTTCAAAGTTAAAATATAAATAATATGGTGCAAAGGAGCAAAATAATAAATAAAATAAATAAATGCAGTAGGGGAAGAGGTAGTAGTTTGGGCTAAATTATAGATGGGCTATGTACAGGTGCAGTGATCTGGGAGCTGCTCTGATAGCTGGTGCTTAAAGCTAGTGAGGGAGATAAGTGTTTCCAGTTTCAGAGATTTTTGTAGTTCGTTCCAGTCATTGGCAGCAGAGAACTGGAAGGAGAGACGACCAAAGGAGGAGTTGGCTTTAGGGGTGACCAGAGAGATATACCTGCTGGAGCGCGTGCTACAGGTGGGTGCTGCTATGGTGACCAGTGAGCGGAGATAAGGGGGGACTTTACCTAGCAGGGTCTTGTAGATGACCTGGAGCCAATGTGTTTGGCGACGATTATGAAGCGAAGGCCAGCCAACGAGAGCGTACAGGTTGCAGTGGTGGGTAGTATATGGGGCTTTGGTGACAAAACGGATGGCACTGTGATAGACTGCATCCAGCTTGTTGAGTAGGGTATTGGAGGCTATTTTGTAAATGACATCGCCGAAGTCGAGGATTGGTAGGATGGTCAGTTTTACAAGGGTATGTTTGGCAGCATGAGTGAAGGATGCTTTGTTGCGAAATAGGAAGCCAATTCTAGATTTAACTTTGGATTGGAGATGATTGATGTGAGTCTGGAAGGAGAGTTTACAGTCTAACCAGACACCTAGGTATTTGTAGTTGTCCACAAATTCTAAGTCAGAACCGTCCAGAGAAGTGATGCTGGACAGGCGGGCAGGTGCAGGCAGCGATCGGTTGAAGAGCATGCATTTAGTTTTACTTGTATTTAGGAGCAGTTGGAGACCAAGGAAGGAGAGTTGTATGGCATTGAAGCTCGTCTGGAGGGTTGTTAACACAGTGTCCAAAGAAGGGCCAGAAGTATACAGAATGGTGTCGTCTGCGTAGAGGTGGATCAGAGATTCACCAGCAGCAAGAGCGACATCATTGATGTATACAGAGAAAAGAGTTGGCCCAAGAATTGAACCCTGTGGTACCCCCATAGAGACTGCCAGAGGTCCGGACAGCAGGCCCTCCGATTTGACACACTGAACTCTATCAGAGAAGTAGTTGGTGAACCTGGCGACGCAATCGTTTGAGAAACCAAGGCTACTGAGTCTGCCGATGAGGATGTGGTGATTAACAGAGTCAAAAGCTTTGGCCAGGTCAATGAATACGGCAGCACAGTATTGTTTCTTATCGATGGCGGATTCATATTGCCCATTCATATTGCACAATGTTCAGTAGGTTTTTCATATTGGACATATACAGTATGTGTCTGACCCTATCCTGTGTATGTGGCAATAAAACATCAAATTATTATTATTTGTATAATTTTTTTTGCACCGTACACAATTTCCTGTACAGTACATTGTGTCGCAGTAAAAAGGGGGTCCATTCTACTTAGGAGCACCTCTAGTTTCCAAATCCAGAGAGTTTACAACCCAAGGAGCCTGGCTGCTCATTCTGCAGCCATTAAGAGTGGCTTATCAGCTTAAATCACTGGTGTAGCACACAGCCCACAAGCATTATGACGTGTTCATATGGGATTCTCCAAAGTCAGGACAATCCTTGTCCGGCAGGGAAAGTTATTTTAAAATGTTTAAAATGTACATCTAGGGGAATTTTGTAAGGAAAAGGGTTTGTTTTGGGAATTTTCAAAATACTTTCAATATTATTTACTTCCATGTCAGCTCTATGCCTGGAAATGCGCTTGTCTGAAGCAAATTATCACAATTTCAAAGGAACTCAGTCCTGCTTTGAACTTACTCTTGAAGTTGTAATAGTAGAATGCACAAGGTGCAATTTCTAAATTGGGAAGTGCATCATCAGTTCCTCTTGTCATGTCAGTCATTGCATACCTTAGAGAGCTATTTATAACTTGGCAGAAATGTCCAGATCAACTAGCCCATGTCAGCTAATGGTTTTTAGCTAGGTTTTTTAGCCCATGGATTTTGTTGTAAGAGGTTTAGCGGAGAGGGTTAAAGCTTATTTCCCGCAATTCTACACATTTTGTCATGGGGTGTAGAGAACATTTTGCCGTTATAAAGCAAATCTTCTGGCAATTCTATACATTTTGCCATGTCTAATGTGTATTCATGTGATATTTGGGTCAGGGCTGGTCATTGCCACTCTGCCGCCCTAGGTGAGACCAAAAAATGCCAATGATTGGTTCAGATTTGGTCCGGATCGGTTCAAAAACCAATGTCGGTGGATGTGGAATTCAAGGCTGGTCCAGACTGCACCAAAAAATAAATCCAAAAGGCTTCGGAGTCAGTCTGTGCTTACTGAGCAGCCTACAGTGTTGTCTGGAATTAAATTGTACGGATGCCTATTTATGTGGTAAGCCTATCGTTTGTAAAACACCAACAACAAAAAAGACGTCCGGTCCAGACAGGACCAAAAAAAGCTGTCCAAAAGACATTGGCTCGTGCTTACTGATGTGTAGCCTACCATGTCTGCCTGCAATGGAATTTTATAAATGCTCATCCGTGTTGTAGGTCCATCATTTGTAAAACAGGCCATTGCATTGGCTTTATTAGTCCTGATTCCTGTGACTAATCAACTTGGCTATTTAAGCTCTGAATATCAGCTATCCAAAAGTATCTGGACACCTGCTCATCGACCATCTCATTCCAAAATCATGGGTATTAATATGGAGTTGGTCCCCCCTTTGCTGCAATAACAGCCTCCACTCTTCTGGGAAGGCTTTTCACTAGATGTTGGAGCATTGCTGTGGGGACTTGCTTCCATTCAGCCACAAGAGCATTAGAGAGGTCGGGCACTGATGTTGGGCGATTAAGCCTGGCTCGCTGTCGGCGTTCCAATCATCCCAAAGGTGTTCGATGGGGTTGAGGTCAGGGCTCCGGGCAGACCAGTCAAGTTTATCCACACTGATCTCGACAAACCATTTCTGTATGGACCTCATTTTGTGCACGGGGGCATTGTCATGCTGAAACAGGAAAGGGCCTTCCCCAAACTGTTGCCACAAAGTTGGATGCGGAATTGTCTAGAATGTCGTTGTATGCTGTAGCATTAAGATTTTCCTTCGCTGGAATTAAGGGGCCTAGCCCAAACCATTAAAAACAGCCCCAGACCATTATTCCTCCTCCACCAAACTTTACAGTTGGCACTATGCATTCGGGCAGGTTCTATGAGCTTGTGTGGCCTAACACTTCGCAGCTGGTCAGAAATTTGACAAACTGACTTGTTGGAAAGGTGGCATCATATGACGGTGCCACATTGAAAGTCACTGAGATCTTCAGTAAGGCCATTCTACTGCCAATGTTTGTCTATGAAGATTACATGGCTGTGTGCACGATTTTATACACCTGTCAGCAAGGGGTGTGGCTGAGATAGCAGAATACATTAATTTGAAGGGGTGTCCATATAGTTTTGTATATATAGTGTATTTTCTTTTTCGCTATGATCAGCTTGTCAAAAATGGACAGATACAAACTTAAAACCACTGATCATGACACCCGGATGAAACTCCTGGACAACATTTGTGATTGTCCATTCCTTATTGTCCATTTTACTTTGACCTGTCCTGTTTTTAGGATATGTTTGTCAACGTGACAGCAAATATTTTATTTGATTGGGTGCCATTTAGGTTAAGCTATTTGATCGGAGAAACCTGCATGATATAAAAAGTGTCCATCTCATTACATTGTCATACATTTTATCTCCAGCCTGTAGGCTACATAAAATTCCACATACTCTTTCTACCATATCCTATATCTGCTACATGATTTATGTTAGAGCACCACAGCAATAACTCTCTCCAACAGCACCCTGGAGAGGCGGGCAGGGAATGGACAAGCAACATATTTTACACCCCTGCCTTTGACAAAGTGGGCACTGCTTATCACAGTGTGGCATCAGTGCTCACCTAAAAAGCCCATATGCCACTGGTTGAGAGAAATTGTTACTGTTTTTGGGCAGAATTATGTGAGGTTTCATGTCATCAATCTCCCGCTGAAGGTGGCTGCCTAATTCTGCCTAATGAGCGGTCAGGCCGGGATTTGAGTAGATCAAACATTACAACAACATGGATTGGCTAAAAAACAAGAGGGGTGTGAACAGTGCTTGTGCCAATAGAAATGGTTTGGGAACCCTGAGCTATACCATAAGGCAGTGGCGACAGCCCCACCTGTTTTTTCTGTTTCGTTTTTAAAAACATTTTATTTTTGCATTTTCCAATTAAGAACATTAAAAACAAAAGTGAAAAGATATTAGACAACAATAGGACAAAGTGACAGTAACAGACGAGCGTAACAAAAAAATATAAATAATTATAAATATATATATACAAACATACAATAAATAAGTCATAATAAAGAGTAAAATAAAAAAATAAAAATAATGAGACATTGGATCATATGGTCACCTGCCGTAAGCTACATATTATATATTACGTGTGAAACATTATATAAGGATTATATAGAGATTCAATCAGTGTGATGTGGGGGGAGATTCACCATATAGTCAATAAAAGGTTGCCAAATTCTGTAAAATGTCTTTAACTTATTCCTCAAGCAGTAACTGATTATCTCCAGTGGGATACAACTATTAACTTCCGATAGCCACATTGCAACTGGCAGGGAGGAATCTGATTTCCATTTCAAGGCAACACATTTCTTGGCAATTGCTAGCAATATTTCTGTTAGCTTTATAGTATGGCTTTGCCTAAGATTGGTGTTAGTAAAGTTACCCAGTAGACCGACCTCCGGGTCTAAAGGGAATGCAACCCCTGCCAGAAACCATGTAGTTTTGAACACTGCCAAGTGGAATGGAGGAATGTTCCTTCATCTGAGCCACATCTAAAACATAGGGAGGAGATATCAGGGTTGAACTTGTGCAGTCTAGATGGGGTGATATAGAGCTGATGGAGGAAATTAAACTGGATCAGTCTGTATCTGGAGTTCAATGTGGATGTAACACCATCCATGCATAGGTCACTCCATAGACCCTCATCAAGATCAATACCCAGATCTTTTTCCCATCTAAGTCGGGGTTTATCTAGCTCAGGCAGTGTTAGTCCTGACAAAAGAGCATCGTAAACACGGGAAATGGTCTTGAACAGTGGTTGGTCTGCGTGGCAGAGTTGTTCAATAGGTGACATCTTAGGTAGGTTCCATTGTCCCTTGAGAGTCACCCTAATAAAGTCTCGTAGTTGTAGGTAGCTAAAGAAGTCCCTGTTAGACAAGTGGTATTTCTGTTTCAGCTGTTCAAAAGACATAAGAACTCCCTCCTCATAACAGTGTTCCAGAAGAGTGATCCCCTTATCAGACCATGGTCTAAAGTTACTATTCTGGAAAAACATAGGGATCAATCTATTGTTCCATAAAGGGGTTTTAGGGGAAAGAAATCCCTCTCGTCTGAACAGCTCATGCAGTTTGCACCATGCCAGGACAGAATGTATGATTAAAGGGTTGTCTGTGATGGTTTTTATAGATTTTCTGTCCCATTTGTAAAACAATTCTGCCCCAGTGTCATAATTTACCTCAAGCTTTTCAATGTTCAACCATGCGGGAGAGGGACCATTGTCAAACCTCTGAGCCAGAAACCTAGACTGTGCAGCCCAGTAGTACATTCTAAAATTGGGGAGGTTTAAGCCCCCTTGACCGTAATCAAGGGTCTGTTTATCCAGGCTAACCCTCGGGGTTTTGCCATGCCAGATAAACCGTCTGGTCAGCTTGTCGAGAGAGGAAAAGAATGCTGCGGGCACAGGGATAGGGAGAGATTGAAACAAATATAGAAATCTGGGCAGGACATTCATTTTAATTACATTGATTCTACCCAGTGGAGTGAGAGGCAAGTCCATCCATTTACAAAGGTCACCCTCCACTTTTTGCAACAAACTGGCCAGATTTGTCACGATTCTCTAAGACAGAACCCAGAAGCAGACCAGGACAAGGTGAGTAAAATGAAGGTGAGTATTTATTGGTAGTCTTGATGTGTAAATTGAGTGATCCAGGAGACGGAGCGGCAGTGGAGGTGAGTTGATGAGAGTAAATGGGTTGATCCAATGACGTCACTGAATCCACCGACGGCCAGGCAAGGGAGTTGAATGTTCCGGGAGAATGACTGTAGACAGAGTAAACAGGAGTGAGTAACCGGCAACAAGTACAGAATAACAAAACAAACTCAGGAAACATGATGCTGATACACTGGCACAACATACTGTTCATTGGTAACGATCCGGCAGGGAATGGATGTCAGGTCAGGGCTTATGAAGAGGTGATGATCAGGACCAGGTGTGCAGATGGTTGATGAGATGCAGGTGCGGGTAATCAAAAGTTCTCCCGGCTAGCTTCGTCGCCTGGCAACCAGACAGGGTGCGTTCAGGAACCTCAGACAAAAGACTCCAAAACAAAAAACAGTCAGCTCAGGCAGAAAACAGACTCAGGAAGCGGGATTCCTGACAAGATTGAGTTTATAGAGATTGTTCAGGTCACCATCCACCATTATGCCCAAATATGTGAAGCCCACAGGCGACCATCTAAAAGGAAACTTTGCTTGATGGTATGATGGTCAAAGACAGACAACGGTAAGATTTCGCTTTTATCAAAATTGACCTTATATCCAGAGAAAGAACTATAACACTGTAGTAGGATCTACAAGTGAGAGAGGGAGTGTTCTGGGTTTGTTAGAAATAAGATAAGGTTGTCCGCAAAGAGTGATAGTTTATGGGTATGGGGGCCCACCTCAAAGCCATGTATGTCAGGGCACGTTCTAATAGCCTCAGCCAATGGTTCGATGGCGAGGGCGAAGAGGTGGGGGCTAATCGGGCAACCTTGTCTGTTCCCCCTATAGAGAGGGAAAGAGGAGGAAGTAATCCCATTGGTAGCAATCCTAGCTTTAGGAGATTTGTAGAGTGATTTTATCAAATTTACAAACACGGTACCTAAAACAAACTTTTCCAAGACGCGAAAGAGGTATGGCCATTCAACCCTATCGAAGGCCTTTTCAGCGTCGAGGGAGACTGCGACACTAGGTATTTTGTTTTTGTTAGCAAGGTGAAGAACCTGAGATTATTGGAGGACAATCTATTAATTATGAAGCCAGTCTGATCTGGGTTGACCAACAGGGGGAGACATGACTCCAGTCTCTTAGATAGCATCTTGGTGACCAGTTTACAATCTGTGTTAAGGAGAGAGATTGGTGACCAGTTTACAATCTGTGTTAAGGAGAGAGATTGGTCTATAGGAGGCGCACTTTAGCAGGTTTTTCCCTTTCTTGTGGATTACAGTAATTACTGCTTGAGAGAAAGACTCTGGAAAGCAGTTGTCCTCCCCGGATTTTTTAAGTACCTTCATAAGGTAGGGCACAAACAGCTCCCTAAATTCTTTATAGAACTCTGGAGGGAAGCCATCCTCCTCAGGAGATTTATTAGAAGGTAAGGATTTAATGGCCTCCAACAATTCAGGAACTGAGAAGTGTTCACTCAGGCGCTCTCTGTCTTCCTCTGACAGGCATGGGAGGTTGAGAGAGGAGAGAAAGGAGTCGATCTCTGATAGATCATCGCTTGATTGGGAAGTGTAGAGGTCTTCATAGTATTTCTTAAAAGTATAATTCATTTCAGTAGGGTCGAAAGATATCTCATTAGTAAGAGTTTCTATAGCATTAATTGTCCTCTTACTATCCTCTGCTTTCAGTTGCCATGCCAATACTTTGTGAGCTTTCTCTCCAAGCTCGTAATAACACTGTTTTGATTTTGTGATGGCCCTCTCAGCTTGATATGTGTTCAGAATATTATATTTCAGTTTTTTATTTACCAAAAGCCTGTATAGGTCTTTCGTCTAGCGTCTTTGGTAGGTTTTCTCTAGCTCAGAGATTTCAGAATCAAGGACATTCAGTTCGGCACTGTGTTTTCTCTTCAACCCTTTAGTATTGGAAATTATCTGTCCTCTCAGATAGGCTTTCAATGCGTCCCAAAGAATGAAACTGTCAGGAGCGGAGGGTTTGTTTGTCAAAGTAAAAATATTGATCTGCTCTTTGATGAATGCACAAAATTCAGGTTGCTTGAGGAGTGTAGAATTTAGTCTCCATCTATATGCTCCATTTACCTTGGTAGGAATGGAGATTGATAATACCAGAGGAGAATGGTCACTAAGCAATCTGGGGAGATACTCAATATCTAACACTCTATGAAACAGTTGGGTCGATAGTAAAAAGTTATCTATGTGTGTGTGTGTCTTGTGTGGGTGTGAATAAAAAGAGTAGTCCATATCCTGTGGGTGCAACTGTCTCCAGATGTCTAGTAAATTGAGATCTTTCATGAATGACATGGTGAGCTTGGCGGCTTTGGTAAGAAGTGAGGGTTTATCAGAGGACCTATCAAGAACTGTATCTAAACAAAAATTCAAATCTCCTCCAACCAGTAGCCATCCTGGTGGTGCTTGAGCGACCTGAAGGAAGACATTCTGTATAAACATATGGTCATCGAAGTTAGGAGCATAAATATTCAATAGGGTCCAAGACTCTGAAAACATATGGCCCTGCACCAAAACAAACCTGCCCGAGGGATCAGAGATGATGTTGTTGGCAGAAGGGGATGTGTATACTTATCTTAATTGCAGTTCCTCTTGCTTTGGAGTTATGAGGACGCGAAAACTTGTCCTACCCATTCCCTCTTCAATTTCTTGTGTTCACTTGCTGTAAGATGTGTTTCTTGTAAAAACACAATGTCAGCCTTTAATTTCTTAAGGTATGTATAGACTCTTTTCCTTTAAATCGGGCTGTCAAGACCTTTTACGTTGAATGTGACATATTTTAGTGGATTAAGCATAGGTTGGGTTTCAAATATGTAACCGAATGGAAATCTCTCATATGTAAATAGTCAGGAAATGTTTCAACTTTGGTTTGAACACAGAAGTGACCTATGTGGCTCTTTAGGAAGGAAACAACAATAAACATAGAAAAAAACAAAGAAAAAAAAATCCTACCCACCCCAATTGTCAGACTAAAACAACAATCCCAACAATCATACATGAATACACTTGTAGAGATACGTTGTTGCTCGCTTTCCATCTTGCTCTTACTAGCTAAATTTTGGCGTAAACTAAAACCTGCGAGCTCTCTAAGTTGAAAACAAATGTTGTGAATAGACATTTCTGGCTGAATATTTACTGCCCATGGTAAGGGCTGCTTGAGTCTCTTTTCGGGAGAGGAGACACATACATGTGGGGGAAAGCAGTGGGCTTAAGCCCACTTATTTGCTTCGCCCAGTGGATATTGACTAAACCAAAATATAGTCTCCTGTAAATGTAATAGAACTCACCCCGGGGAAAAACGGTTAGTTGAAAATGTCCAAATCAATTATAGCGACCGGATAGCGGGGTAAACGGATCCAAATTCCAAGAAGATATCAACAGTTCAGTCCGGATAAGAGAAAACAAACAAACTGCATCTTATTCCCCAGAGAGACCGTCCTGGTTCAGACGCGGTTAAGTTATTTTAGAAAAGTGAACACTTCTCCCGGTGTGTTGAAGATATGGCTTCGGCCTTTGTACTGAACTTTCATCCACGCAGGGTGGATGAGGTAGCCTGTGGTGTTCTTCTCCTTCAGTGCTTTGGCGGCAGGTCTGAACTGCTTGCGACGTCTGGCGAGATCCGCGCTCATATCCGGGAAAAGGCTGACCCTCTTGCCATCGATGGGGATGTCCCCGTTGGCTCTTGCGAGTTGCAGTATCTTCTCAGTGTCTTGGAAATGGAGAAACCTGATCAGGATGGCCCGTAGGGGCTCATCTGGCCGGGGTTTCGGCGCTGATGTTCTGTGGGCGCGCTCGATTTCCAGCGGCTTGGTGAAGTTGATTATGCCTAGGACATCCGGGATCCGAGTGAAGAAACGGACCGGGTCACGGCCCTCGCTGTCCTCTTTCAATCCCACCACACGGATATTACTGCGTCTGCTCTGGTTCTCCATCTGGTCTACCTTGTTTTTGAGGTAGGCATTATCCTTCTGCAGTTCTATCAGAACCTGGTCATGTCGAGCGATGGTATCCTCAACTGTGCTAATGCGCAACTCAGCCTCAGTCGTTCTCAAAAGGAGATCATTCATGGAGGATTTCAGGTCGTCAATGGAAGAATGGAGATCAGCCGATTTCTTTTCAATTTTCATGGAAAGACCTTTGTTGCCATCCTGGAGAGTAGCCAGCATGTTGGCAGGCTTGCAAGAGGCTGCCGAGAGCAACAGTCTGGAACTGTCGTCTGAGTTATGAGGGCTAATGCTAATCTTGCTAGCTGTAGCGTTATCGTTATCTTGGGAATCAACAACGTTTTGGTCGTCCTTCTTGCCTCTCGGTTGGAGGTCCATGGCTCTTTGGGAAGGTAAGTACTTGACAATTTATCAGCCGATGATAGAATATTGTTTTAACGTTGTTATTTAGGTAATAATAGAATAACTTTGAAGAGCTCGGTTTGTCAACGTCTGCTCAGCTCCGCAGCATCACGTGCTCCCGAGCCCCACCTGTTTAACAAAAATAAAAAATATATATTATTATGATTATTATTTGAATTACATTTTTTGCCTGTTTTGCATGTTATTTTGGTATTAATACATGTCACATATCAGTTTGCAAACAATGTAAAAAAACAAAAAAACATGGTCTCTTTTTTGCTTTCTTGAGGAAAGCAGCTCCAAAATACAGGTGTTTCAGGCTAGCTCAATGCTTTCTGTGGTGGTGGGGCAGCCAGCGGAAAATACGGAGTGTAGGGCTTGGTAATGTTCACTAATTGCGCTGTGACTGGCTCAGTGTTCTGTCGCTCGTCGGGACACTAGATCACCGCAAAATCTATGGGGAGAGCTCGAAAATTCAAGCCCATTGGGTGCTGCCAGACAGTTACATTAGAAGTGCCCATCCAAGAAGGTTTAAGGTCATTGGCCACAGATAAAATGACGTCAAATCACATTATATCTATCTTAGCGTTGATTGGCCATATCCGCAAAATCTTAGCTAGCAAGCTAGAAGTCATCATCATGAATCAAGCCGACAATCTACTGGCAAATCCTTTTAAATCCTTGTCATATGAAGAGAAATAATGAAGAGAAATTATAGATAAAAATGTATTGGTGCTCATCGGCCATTGGACATAAACATTACACAACAAGTTGGAAATCACTAACTCAACAATGAGTGGTTTGGAAGGAATCAGTGGTTAACTGCAAGCATTGCAAAGCAATCACTAGCCTGCTATTCAGTGGAGTGGGTGTGTGGTCCAAGTCTGGGTTTAAGGATCTCTTTTCCAAGCTTAAAAGGATAAATATTCAACATTGGCCATGCTGTCAATCCAGCATGACTTCTGCTGCGCTCAAAACAACTGGAAACTCAGAACTGGGAAATCTCAGACTTCAGTGAGTTCAAGACAACTGGGAACTCTGAAAAAAAAGAGCTCCGACTGGGAAATTACGCTTTGAACGGTCATCCAACTCGGAATTGCAAGTCGGGAACTTGGGCCTCTTTCTAGAGCTCCGACCTGAAGATCACTGACGCCAAGTTGTCTTGAAAGCACCATGAATCCAGAGAATGCCAGACTTTGATAACAAAGTTTGACCATAAAATTTGTCCACGAAAGACTGCCGCGCCACCTTCCTGTTCAAGTGAGCTCAGCACAATAATGTGAGTCCAAAAATGTCTTGTATGCTGCTGCATAAATGATGTAATATGCCATGGAGATTTGTATACTGTAGCTAAGAAAGTAATACTAAGTGTATGTTGTGTAGTAAGCTGTCAGTAGCTCATGTGCCTCACCCTAATAATTTGCTCCCTTTTCCCCTCATAACTTAGCCTACTGTTCTGACTTGGTGGTGGACATGTAGTCTATAGCCTGTTTAGAGAAATGTCATCATCGAAAATTGTAAAGCTTTCATTGTCTGCTTATATGCCCCCTTTATTTATTGTACGGTTCTGACTTGGTGTAGAGAATACTGTAAGAACAGCCCATGTTCTGAATTCTGTCACTGTACATTTCAAAAGTGCTGAACAAATAGCTATACTGACTACGCCCGTCCTAGCTCGCTCAATAATGTCTTAATCGAAATTACGGATTGCCTCTTATCCGCTCGTCGTCCGGTTATGCCATAGTTTGTACATCTCAATTGTCAGTAGAATCCACAGTTGTTCAAGTAAGTCAGCCATATCAGCTATGTTTTTTAAAAAGGCAATAAATGAGGCTGAATGAACTGTTTCGCTGCCAGACAAGGCTCTGCTGATAGCAAGGAGTAGCAGAAAGGTGTTGGGATTGCAGTTGGGACTTTATGTAGGCCCTAACAGTTTGTGGACACCGTTTGTCACCATTATAGCGCAATTAATGTATTGTTTAGTGTTGTGTTGTGTAGTGGCTTTGCTGGCATGCAGCTAAAACATTTTTTGGGGGTTTGCCCCACCAAGATTTACATGCTAAAATCGCCACTGCCATAAGGATCCCTTATCCACGTCCTCTTATTACGCTATATGTAATAAGGATCCCTTATTCATGTCCTCTTATTACGCTATATGTAATAAGGATCCCTTATTCATGTCCTCTTATTACGCTATATGTAATAAGGATCCCTTATCCACGTCCTCTTATTACGCTATATGTAATAAGGATCCCTTATTCATGTCCTCTTATTACGCTATATGTAATAAGGATCCCTTATTCATGTCCTCTTATTACGCTATATGTAATAAGGATCCCTTATCCACGTCCTCTTATTACGCTATATGTAATAAGGATCCCTTATTCATGTCCTCTTATTACGCTATATGTAATAAGGATCCCTTATTCATGTCCTCTTATTACGCTATATGTAATAAGGATCCCTTATTCATGTCCCCTTATTACGCTATATGTAATAAGGATCCCTTATTCATGTCCTCTTATTACGCTATATGTAATAAGGATCCCTTATTCATGTCCTCTTATTACGCTATATGTAATAAGGATCCCTTATTCATGTCCCCTTATTACGCTATATGTAATAAGGATCCCTTATTCATGTCCTCTTATTACGCTATATGCAATAAGGATCCCTTATTCATGTCCCCTTATTACGCTATATGTAATAAGGATCCCTTATTCATGTCCTCTTATTACGCTATATGTAATAAGGATCCCTTATTCATGTCCTCTTATTACGCTATATGTAATAAGGATCCCTTATTCATGTCCCCTTATTACGCTATATGTAATAAGGATCCCTTATTCATGTCCCCTTATTACGCTATATGCAATAAGGATCCCTTATTCATGTCCTCTTATTACGCTATATGTAATAAGGATCCCTTATTCATGTCCCCTTATTACGCTATATGCAATAAGGATCCCTTATTCATGTCCTCTTATTACGCTATATGTAATAAGGATCCCTTATTCATGTCCTCTTATTACGCTATATGTAATAAGGATCCCTTATTCATGTCCCCTTATTACGCTATATGTAATAAGGATCCCTTATTCATGTCCTCTTATTACGCTATATGTAATAAGGATCCCTTATTCATGTCCTCTTATTACGCTATATGTAATAAGGATCCCTTATTCATGTGCCCTTATTACGCTATATGTAATAAGGATCCCTTATTCATGTCCTCTTATTACGCTATATGTAATAAGGATCCCTTATTCATGTCCTCTTATTACGCTATATGTAATAAGGATCCCTTATTCATGTCCTCTTATTACGCTATATGTAATAAGGATCCCTTATTCATGTCCCCTTATTACGCTATATGTAATAAGGATCCCTTATTCATGTCCTCTTATTACGCTATATGTAATAAGGATCCCTTATTACATATAGTGCAACAAGACCACCCATTGTCTGTAAAGTTCTCTACTTTGATAGATTTAAACAAACAATGTTGGAATAATCATGTTCACAAGTCACAACCATGGACTCTAAACTCCATCTGCCTGATAGATTAAAATAGAATATGAATTTTGGTTAAAATATATTACATTTAATTAGGTTTTAGAGTCACAGAGCAACTGAGGAAAAGCTAGATTTCTACTGTGTACTGTATATCACCTGAATGAATAAGAAAAATAAAAAATGTCTAAACGGCGTAAAACATCAACTCTGGCATATTGTTGTCTAACGTCAACTCCTCAGAGTGCTGAAAGATCTGATAGAATGGTTATGGTTTTATTGGGGATTTTCAAATGAATCATTTCCCATATTTTACAAATGTTTGTATTGAACTTTTATTTTTAGAGGCAAAAATCTATCTGTTTTGAGTATCTGTTGTCAACTCTGCCACTGATGGCTAACCCCATTATTCAAAAAATATATTGTCATCACTGTTCCGCAACATGTGCTTAAACAATTGAAGTATTTTCTGTGCTAGGCCTAAGGCATAATGTTTGCTTAATAATTGTATGTTCTAAATCTAGAAAAAGCATACCAAAATGCTAACGAAATTAGCCCTGGAACATTTAATAGTGCTATAAAACAAAACAAAAGGACGTTTCAAGATTTGTATTACATATTTGAATAATCAATGTTAGAATTGAACAATCAAGGCCTTTAAACACTTGCTGGACAATAATAGTAAAAATGAAATGCCTTTTCTGGTGTCTGACGGAGTTGACATAAATCCAGTTAGTTGCATTTTATAAAAAAATACACATACAAAATTGGTTGTTCGGTTACATGGTGTGATAGCTGATACTTTGGTCTATCAAAATATATATTTCACATTTTTTTTCATATTAAGGCAAATATTGTGGAGCAAAAGTTTACATTGTCCAATCTTTGAAGAATCCATGAGCTCTAAAACAGCACCTCTTTCTCTCAACCTCATTGCAAAATGTGTAAAATAGCATGAGATTAGCTATAAAACGAAATTTTTTCTCTCTGGCCTTGCTTGGACCTTGCTGGGGGTCCCCACAAAACTGCGCCGTGACTGGCTTAAATCCAATCCGTTTTTCATATATTGGACATACATATTAGACCATACAAGTTACGCGGCAGGTAGCCTGGTGGTTAGAGCGTTGGGCCAGTAAAAATCTGTCGTTCTGCCCCTGAGCAAGGCAGTTAACCCACTGTTCCCCTGGCGCCGAAGACGTGTATGTCGATTATGGCAGCCCCCGCAACTCTCTGATTCAGAGGGGTTGGGTTAAATGCAGTAGACACATTTCAGTTGAAGGCATTCAGTTGTACAACTGACGAGGTATCCTCCTTTCCCTTTCCATACATAAATATACCCCTGTACAAAAAAAACGATCCATTGTTTGTGTTCATAAAATCAGGATCCAGTCTGCCCTTTTGTACTGTTGCCTTAACTCTCTGCTGACTGAATAATTCAGGACTATATGTTAATTACAAAACAATAAATTATCTATTTTAGTTTACTCTTTGTTTGCTTCCAGTGTGAAATAAAACGCCATTCCATACCAGACTTGCACTCTTGGTTTGCCCAATAATGAAAAAGAGCTTCTATCTCAAGGCCATCAGACTGTTAAACAGCCATCACTAACACAGAGAGGCTGCTTCCTACATACAGACTCGAAATCATTGTCCACTTTAATAAATTGATCATTAGTCACTTTAATAATGCCACTTTAATAATGTTTACATATATTACATTACTCATCTCATATGTATATACTGTGTTTTTTTACCATCTATTGCATCTTGCCTATGCCGCTCGGTCATCGCTCATCCATATATGTACATATTCTTATTCCAGCCCTTTAGATTCATGTGTATTAGGTAGTTGTTGTGGAGTTGTTAGACTACTTGTTAGATATTACTGCACTGTCGGAACTAGAAGCACAAGCATTTCGCTACAGTCGCATTAACATCTGCTAACCATGTGTTTGTGACCAATCAAATTTGATTTGATAATGAAGGTGACAAATTATGACTATTAGCAGGTGATTAGGTGAGAAGCTAATTGCTTAAGATAAACAATGGAAACAATGTGATCAGTAGATGGAGTGTTAACTGACTGACATACCTGTAAATGATCTAATTTACCCTAATAATGAGAAGGCTGCAGACTTTACACATTTAAATCAAAATGTGCATCAGGTGTTTTGGCTAAGTGTTTTGGCTAGACAAATAAAATATATATTTTTAGGCAGTATCCTAGTATCTTATAGGGTGGTATCACCCCAATCATCACATAGATATTTTCCAAAAATTAAGTGGAAACAATGTTGATTCAACCAGTTTGTGCCCAGTGCTGACTCTGCTGATGAGATGAAGAGGATCTTGCATATAATTTGAAACTTCTGTGTTACTGTTAATGATCAATTTAACGAAAAGTACTTAATTAACTTCCTCATGATATTTGTTATGAATAAATCATGCTTTTTACCAAATTGCGTCTCTCTTGACTTTTTGAATAAACCAATTGTTTGTTTGTAGAATGAGCAGCAATGCTCTTCGGAATGTATACTCTGTGGATTTGGAAACTAGAAGCGCCCCCCTTTAACTGCAACACAACATACAGAAAATTGTGTACAG
Source organism: Salmo trutta (assembly GCF_901001165.1). Taxonomy (NCBI): domain Eukaryota; kingdom Metazoa; phylum Chordata; class Actinopteri; order Salmoniformes; family Salmonidae; genus Salmo; species Salmo trutta. The sequence continues at coordinate 33,696,119 of NC_042963.1, forward strand.
TGCAATATGCAATATGTCCAATATAAAAAAACAGATGGGATTTAAGCTGATATGCCACACTTTAAGGGCCGCAGAATGAGCAGCGACACTCATTGGGATGTAAAATCTGTGGATGTGGAAACTAGAAGTGCTTCTGAGTAGAATACTGAGACACATGTATGGTGCAATAAATGATAGGCGTACACTAAAGGAGGCTGCTGAGGGGAGGACTGCTCATAATAATGCCTGGAACGGCACGAATGGAATGGAAACCATGTGTTTGATGTTGTTGATACCTTTCCACCTATTCCGCTCCAGCCATTACCACGTGCCCGTCCTCCCCAATTAAGGTGCCACCAACCTCCTGTGGCGTACACACACAAAAACATTGTTGACCATTTAGGTTTGAAAAAAAATAATAAAAATCAACAAATAAATCACAAAATATTTCATAGATATACGTTTAATTAGTTTTTCTATGAAAAATATATCGATAATTGTGCACATTTTCCTTCACATTCGCCCAAATTATTCACTTACAAAGTATACATGACGGGACTCTTATTCTGAAGGATTCCAAAAATCCGTGACCCAGAAGTACTTAGTTATTCTTGCCTGCTTCACAGCGGTATCACTGAGGAAGAAAGAACAGAACGCGACAGGAGTGAAGAAAGGAATCTGCTTGCTAGACTACAACAACAACATTGACAGCACCTTCAAATATGGTCCAAAAAAATTTCATTAATATTTTTATTAACATGACATGTTTTGCCTCATGTAACTAGTTTAATAATATTTATGTAAAGGGTTAGATACGTGACGGAAACAACAGCAAATATCCATTATCAACCCATCGCACTTGACGTAAGCTTGCTAGGTAACGCTACGCTAGCTCTCGATAACCCTTCCTAAAGGGCTTTCAGCGGTTACATTCGCCCGCATTTAGCTCCATGTGAACCACAATTCCGACGCTGTGTTTTAATGTTTAGGAAAGGCAATCATCGATTTCAAACCTGTTTTCGAAGCATACGCTGATATCCCCCTTATCTTTTATATCAGGAAGAGTCTTTCAAATAAAAATCATAGCTACAATTAAAATAACATTTTATTTGTCACATGCGCCGATTATAACAGGTGTAAACCTTACAGTGAAATGCTTACTTACAAGCCCTTTAACAATGCTTTAAGAAGTAAAAAAAAACGTGTTAAGTAAAATGTAGATAAGTAAGTAAAATAAATAAATAAAAGTAACAAATAATTAAACAGTAAAATAAGAATAACGAGGCTATATACAGGGGGTACCGGTACAGAGTCAATGTGCGGGGGCACCGGTTAGTCGGGGTAATTGAGGTAATATGTAGAGTTAAAGTGACTATGCATAGATAATAAACAGAGAGTAGCAGCAGTGTAAAAGAGCGGTCTGGGTAGCCCTTTGATTAGCTGTTCAGAAGTCTTGTGGCTTGGGGGTAGAAGCAGTTAAGAAGCCTTTTGGACCTAGACTTGGCGCTCCGGTACCACTTGCCGTGCGGTAGCAGAGAGAACGGTCTATGACTAGGGTGGCTGGAGTCTCTGACCATTTTTAGGGCCTTCCTCTGACACTGCCTGGTATAGAGGTCCTGGATGGCGGGAGGCTTGGCCCCAGCGATGTACTGGGCTGTACGCACTACCCTCTGTAGCTTTTGAGGATCTGAGGACCCATGCCAAGTCTTTTCAGTCTCCTGAGGGGGAATAGGCTTTGTCGTGCTCTCTTCACGACTGTCGTAGTGTGTTTGGACCATGATAGTTTGTTGATGTGGACACCAAGGAACTTGAAGTTCTCAACCTGCTCCACTACAGCCCTGTCGATGAGAATGGGGGCATGCTCTGTCCTCCTTTTCCAGTAGTCCACAATCATCTCCTTTGTCTTGATCACGTTGAGGGAGAGGTTGTTGTCCTGGCACCACACGACCAGGTATCTGACCTCCTTATAGGCTGTCTCATCGTTGTTGGTGATCAGGCCTACCACTTGTGTCAAAAGCAAACTTGATGATGGTGTTGGCGTCGTGCCTGGCCATGCAGTCATGAGTGAACAGGAAGTACAGGAGGGGACTGAGCTCGCACCCCTGAGGGGCCCCGTGTTGATGATCAGTGTGGCAGATGTGTTACCTACCCTTACCACCTGGGGAAGGCCTGTCAGGAAGTCCAGAATCAAGTTGCAGAGGGAGGTGTTTAGTGCCAGGGTCCTTAGCTTAGTGGTGAGCTTTGAGGGCACTATGGTTTTGGAACGATGAGCTGTAGTCAATGAATAGTATTCTCAAATAGGTGTTCCTTTTGTCCAGGTGGGAAAGGGCAGTGTTGAGTGCAATAGAGATTGCATCATCTGTGGATCTGTTGTGGCGGTATACAAATTTGAGTGGGTCTATGGTTTCTGGGTTGATGTGAGACATGACCAGCCTTTCAAAGCACTTTATGGCTACAGATGTGTGCTACGGGTCGGTAGTCATTTAGGCAGGTTACCTTAGTGTTCTTGGGCAGTTTTGTAGCAGTTTTGCACAGATCCACAGTAGCCAATTATCACAGTTGGCCGACTACGTCTTCCGTCTGTTTTCCATAAACCAGCGATGTTACATGTGGATATGGCCATGTGGAAACACTGACCCTATAAACGTGTGTAGTAATTTAAGATTTTGTTTTTTGTAAATTATTTATTTCTGAAGATATATTGCTTATATTTCCAAAAACATACTGCAAGCGATGCGTGTTAATGTTTAGAGCAAGCTTCAAGGCTCTTAACAAAACTTCCCCAGTCAGAAGATACTATCATCAATAGTCGCTAAAGTGGTTAGCTTCTATGAATGCGGTAACATTATGCTAACTGTTGACTGTCTTGAGGGTCTTGGTCAGATGAGCATGCTAAAGCTGCTTGCTATAGCATAAAGATTTAGTGCCGTTTTGTTTTCTCCCCTAAACAGGCAGAAGTTGAGGAGACACTAAAGAGAATTCAAACTCACAAAGGTGTAATTGGAACAATAGTTGTTAATGCCGAGGGTAAGCAATACAATCCATGCCTACATTCTCTTGTAGGAGCTGTACCTATAGCCACAAATATGTGGAGACAATTTGACACTTTAGACATACCATTTGAATGTATCTAGCAGGCTAACTAATCAGTGCTACTCGCATCACCTCTACTAAAGTTGATCTGATGTGTTGGTCTTTCTCAGGTATCCCAATCAGAACTACCTTAGACAACTCCACTACGGTGCAGTATGCTGGTCTGCTGCACCAGCTCACTATGAAAGCCAGGAGCACAGTCCGAGACCTCGACCCTCAGAACGACCTTACCTTCCTCCGCATCCGCTCCAAGAAGCATGAGATCATGGTGGCACCTGGTGAGTGAAGCAGAGGTGGTTCAGGTTCTCGAGGGAGGCCCAGACCCATGTGAACATCAATATATCTGACATATCGATATTGTGCTGTTCATTTATTAACTATTTCATTAATTGTTTAAGGTAAAGTTAATAAAACACATTCAGTGAAATGTAATGAGACATATTCAGTGGTTTTACAGTTTGTTTTCTCCTCTCTTCCAGACAAGGAGTATCTATTGATAGTCATCCAGAACCCCAGTGAATAGCCCCAGGATGTTCCTGTGAGAGTCAGGCTGTAGCTCCTCACACACTAGTCTTTCTCAACAACATATGTTTTGTTTAGCTGAACCACACTTTTTGCTTTCTTTGTATTTTCTTTTTCGTCTACTTTTTTTAAACTCTGCAATATGATGCCTTACTCTATATACTAATTATCTTCCTTAGCCATTGTCATCAATTCAAAACAATAAACAAGGATGACATAACAATTGTATGTCTGGATGTTCTTTTTTTTCCCTGTTCCCGATGTCCACACCTGTATGATATGAATATTTATTTTATTTCACCTTTATTTAACCAGGTAGGCCAGTTGAGAACAAGTTCTCATTTACAACTGCGACCTGGCCAAGATAAAGCAAAGCAGTGCGACAAAAACAACAACACAGAGTTACACATGGGATAAACAAACGTACAGTCAATAACACAATAGAAAAAGTCAATGTACAGTGTGTGCAAATGTAAGATTAGGGAGGTAAGGCAATAAATAGGCCATAGAGATGAAATAATTGCAATTTAGCATTAACACTGGAGTGATAGATGTGCAGATGATGATGTGCAAGTAGAGATACTGGGGTGCAGTAGTTGGATGGGCTATTTACAGATGGGCTGTGTACAGGTACAGTGATTGGTAAGCTGCTCTGACAGCTGATGCTTAAAGTTGGAGAGGGAAATGTAAGTCTCCAGCTTCAGTGATTTTTGCAATTTGTTCCAGTCATTGGCAGCAGAGAACTGGAAGGAAAGGGGCCGAAGGAGATGTTGGCTTTGGGGATCACCAGTGAAATATACCTGCTGAAGCGCATACTACAGGTGGGTGTTGCTATAGTGACCAGTGAGCTGAGATAAGGCGGGGCTTTACCTAGCAAAGACTTATAGATGACCTGGAGCCAGTGGGTTTGGCGACGAATATGTAGCGAGGGCCAGCCAACGAGAGCGTACAGGTTGCAGTGGTGGGTAGTATCTGGGGCTTTGGTGACACATCGGATGGCACGCTGATAGACTACATCCAATTTGCCAAGTAGAGTGTTGGAGGCGATTTTGTAAATGACATCGCCGAAGTCAAGGATCGGTAGGATAGTCAGTTTTACAAGGGTATGTTTGGCAGCATGAGAGAAGGAGGCTTTGTTGCGAAATAGGAAGCCGATTCTAGATTTAATTTTGGATTGGAGATGCTTAATGTGAGTCTGGAAGGAGAGTTTACAGTCTAACCAGACACCTAGGTATTTGTAGATGTCCACATATTCTAAGTCAGAACCGTCCAGAGTAGTGATGCTAGTCGTGCGGGCAGCAATCGGTTGAAGAGCATACATTTAGTTTTACTAGCATTTAAAAGCAGTTGGAGGCCACGGAAGGAGTGTTGTATGGCATTGAAGCTCGTTTGGAGGTTTGTTAACAGTGTCCAAAGAAGGGCCAGATGTATACAGAATGGTGTCGTCTGCGTAGAGGTGGATCAGAGAATCACCAGCAGCAAGAGCGACATCATTGATATATACAGAGAAAAGAGTTGGCCTGAGAATTGCACCCTGTGGCAGCCCCATAGAGACTACCAGAGGTCCGGACAACAGGCCCTCTGATTTGACACACTGAACTCTGTCTGAGAAGTAGTTGGTGAACCAGGCGAGGCAGTCATTTCAGAAACCAAGGCTATTGAGTCTGCCGATAAGAATGCGGTGATTGACAGAGTCGAAGCCTTGGCCAGGTCGATGAAGACGGCTGCATAGTACAATCTTTTATCGATAGGGGTTATGATATCGTTTAGGACCTTGAGCGTGGTTGAGGGGCAACCATGACCACCTCGGAAACCAGATTGCATAGTGGAGAAGGTACGGTGGGATTCGAAATGGTTGGTGATCTGTTTGTTAACTTGGCTTTCGAAGATTTTAGAAAGGCAGGGCAGGATGGATATAGGTTTATAACAGTTTGGGTCTAGAGTGTCTTCCCCTTTGAAGAGGGGGATGACCGCGGCAGCTTTCCAATCTTTGGGGATCGCAGATGATACACGTGTAACAACACCTGCACAGAATCGGTACATCCGAACATCACACCTGCGGGACAGGTACAGGTTGGCAACAACAACTGCCCAAGTTACACCAGGAACGCACAATTCCTCCATCAGTGCTCATACTGTCCGCAATAGGCTGAGGGAGGCTGGACTGAGGGTTTGTAAGCCTGTTCTCACCAGACATCACCGGCAACAACGTCGCCTATGGGCACAAACCCACCGTCGCTGGACCAGTCAGGTCCAGGGCAAAAAGTGCCCTTCACTGAAGAGTCGCGGTTTTGTCTCACCAGGGGTGATGGTCAGATTCGCGTTTATCGTCGAAGGAATGAGCGTTACACCGAGGCCTGTACTCTTGAGCGGGATCGATTTGGAGGTGGAGGGTCCGTCATGGTCTGCGGCGGTATTTCACAGCATCATCGGACTGAGCTTGTTGTCATTGCAGGCAATCTCAATGCTGTGCTTTACAGGGAAGGCATCCTCCTCCCTCATGTGGTACCCTTCCTGTAGGCTCATCCTGACATGACCCTCCAGCATGACAATGCCACCAACCATACTGCTCGTTCTGTGCGTGATTTGGCCAGCGAAGAGCCCGGATCTCAATCCCATTGAGCACGTCTGGGACCTGTTGGATCGGAGGGTGAGGGCTAGGGTCATTCCCCCCAGAAATGTCCGGGAATTTGCAGGTGCCTTGGTGGATGAGTGGGGTAACATCTCGCAGCAAGAACTGGCAAATCTGGTGCAGTCCATGAGGAGGAGATGCACTGCAGTACTTAATGCAGCTGGTGGCCACACCAAACCGACTGTTACTTTTAATTTTGACCCCCTCCCCCTTTGTTCAGGGACACATTATTCCATTTCTGTTAGTCACATGTCTGTGGAGTCTGTTCAGTTTATGTCTCAGTTGTTGAATCTTATGTTCATATAAATATTTACACATGTTAAGTTTGCTGAAAATAAACACAGTTGACAGTGAGAACATTTCTTTTTTTGCTGAGTTTATTATTCTATGGTGTGAACTCAAATCAAATACTAGGACGGCCCAGTAGAGGGCATAAGTGGGCTGTCACAGTGCATTCTCAGTGCTGTGATTTTCACATCTTCAAAACAAATGTTAAGAATTTTGCCAGTATGTGTGTGTGATCATGTATAGAACATTTGGCGAATTCGTTTTGCATTGCACAGTGCCCCGGGTAGGCGGCGTTTGTATATTTTAGACCAATCCATTGGTCCTTAACCGAAATCTCCACCCACCTGGGGCACCGGGCTATGCAAAACACACTTGCCCAATGATGGAAATGTTACTAGTGACCAAAACAAGTGCATATCCACCACAGCCACTACTGCTGGAGGTGGGGCATGTGGTCTACATGTGCCTCTCCTCAGGTTACAGGTTTTTGAATGGAACTACAATACAAGCTCACAACTCATTGGCTCACTTTAATTGGACTTAATTTTTTTCTTCACATTTTACAAAGTTTCTCTAATACCTAGCTATTTATTTACATGGTGGTTCATTAAATAGGATATGTTGGTCATCAGTTAAACAAGCAGAGTGTTAATGTGCAGACTTTGTCTTTGGATTATTGAGGGTCTTGTATTGTGATGATATTGATAAACTAACAACAATTCAACATAGAAATTAAAAATATGACACTGAATATGAACCAAAGTACCTCCATTTCAAGTTTATTCTACATAATTTAACACAAACATGATACAATACAATCAAGCAGTTATCTTCACGAAGGCACATAATCAACATACGGTATTAGTTTCATTACAAATATTTTCTAACGTCCCCAAAACACAGATTTCAGTTATAGTGCAACAGCCAAGCAACTTAATAATCAAGTATGTATAATTGACTACTACCCTCTCAGACTTCACCATCATTCCCTCCACCATTGAAGTGCACGTATGACTAATTTGTTTACACTTTGTTTATACTTAATTTGCTTATACTTATTTGTTGATTGAAAAATCTGTTTTTTTACATATAATTTTGTGGTTTTCATATACATATTTTTGTTGTTGTTGTGGTTTTCATATAAATCCTCTGGTTTCCAACGTCACCTGCACACCTTTTTACCTTGTTTCTAACTTCACCTGCACTGTATGTCTTTCACTTGTTTTTTGTGTGAATAAATAAACTAAACTGTATATGCTTATCATTGAATAGGTGTCAGTATCCTCACAGATGAATCATAATAATAAAACCCAAACGCAGGCTGGAGGGGCTGTGTGAATGTGGTCAGAACTCTGTGGAGGAGGGTCATTGTGTCAGAGACACTAAAAGGACAGAGTTCCTGCCCTGTGGTCCAGGTACACTCCTACTCTGGAGCGGCAGGGGACAGGGATATCCGTCGTGTTTTGATTGTGCCAGAAAGTGCGGATGGGTGGGTTGCAGTTCAAACACCAGAACTGATAATTCCATTGAAAATCACTCTCATATTCCTCTCCATCCCTGCTGATGCTTTTGTATGAGACAGCTACTTCAACTCTCTCCCTGCTCCACTCTACTTCCCAGTAGCAGGCTCCAGACAGACCCTCTCTACACAACACCGGTCAATGTCGGTAAATCTGTCTGGATGGTAGGATAGGACTGAGACTCTTTTCTACATATCCCCTTTCTGTTCCCCTCAGACAGCCAGAGGTACTCATTGGCTGGGTCTGGATCCAAAGTGAGTTGGCAGGAATCTGAGAATAACATATAAAAATGTTTTAAAAAAGCAGTTAGGTGTGTGTGTTTGTGTTTCTGTGATTGCTAGTAAATGGTCATGAGTATGCATACTTGTGGGGTGTATACTGTAATGTATGTATATTTTGTAGTAGAATTAGAAAAAAATTGCTTACATTTCAAGAACTCTCTGGTCTTGGGATCAGGAAGTGGAACAATGTAAACCTTTTTCACTAATGAAGAAAAGTAGTCATTGGTCCACAGTAGGTCATTGGTCCACAATTATCACTTGGTAACAACATGTAATTGTTACTGTACTAGAGAACATGGTGTATATTCTTGTAAAAATATTCAATTTCCCAGATATATTTCTGTCAATATGTGTTTATCATTACCTGCTCCAGATATCTTCACCATGGTTTTTTTCATCAAGTTTTGTAGTGGCTTTTTCAGGTCAGAGACACATTTCTTCACACAATCATAAGATTTGTGCAAGTTGACAGAGATGCTGGGTAAGGCGTCAGATCCAGGAAGGACACAAAGAGACTGGAAACTCTACTGAGAGAAAAAAAATGTAAGAAAAAGACTGAGAAGCAAAGGCATTTACAATCAGCCAGAAGAGTGTTTTTCTTCAGAACAGGCCTGGGAATTAAGCTTTCCTTACACGGGGATAGCTGTTGACAGCCTTCGGATCAACCTGATCCCAGCAGCCCTGAATACGGGTGGGTATAATTTGTGGAACGTTCCGACAGGAATCAGAAACAAACTAACGTATTCTTAATGTTTGTCAATAGGCTACCAGAGTGAGGACAGACATTTTTCAGAATAAACATGGTGAGTGAAAAACGTAATTAATTAGCCCACTCCCTACCCGGGATCATATTGTGCCGCTCTACAACTTTGGATGCGTTATTTGTTGGCAACCTTGTTATTTACGAAGTGTTTGGAACAGATTCCTGTTGAAATGTTCAACAAATTATACCCACCCAACAGCTGAACTGATCCCGATATTTTAAAAAGACCTACCTAAAACGTGTAGTTATTTAGTGCACCACCGATGAAAACCTGTTTCTAACAAGTATCCAGTTTTAATAAGGAATAAAAACACACTTCACTAATGGACAGTGTGTGTAGTAGAGTAACAAAGACCATATACGTTTCCTTCTTTTCCTGTGGCTTCCTGGTTCTGTCCGTGATGTTAGGTACCAGGTCTGCCCAGAAGAGGGTGGAAGTGGTCTGTCACTGGACTGAGAATAGAGATGCTGAAATCTCACAACAAATTATTGTCTCACTTTTGTTAGACTCATAGTAGGATACTTCATACTAACCTACTAAAAAATTTAGAACTAAGAACAGATGTAGCCCTTAGTTCACTCCAGACCTGACTGCCCTCGACCAGCACAAAAACATCCTGTGGCGGACTGCAATAGCATCGAATAGTCCCTGCGATATGCAACTGTTCAGGGAAGCAAAGGCTGGCTTTTTCAAACTGAAATTTGCATCCTGTAGCTCTAACTCCAAAAAGTTTTGGGACACTGTAAAGTCCATGGAGAACAAGAGCACCTCCTCCCAGCTGCCCACTGCACTGAGGCTAGGTAACACTGTCACCACCGATAAATCCACTATAATCAAGAATTTCAATAAGCATTTCTCTACGGCTGGCCATGCTTTCCTCCTGGCTACCCCAACCCTGGCCAACAGTTCCGCACCCCCCGCAGCTACTTGCCCAAGCCTCCCCAGCTTCTCCTTCACCCAAATCCAGATAGCAGATGTTCTGAAAGATGTGCAAAACTTGGACCCGTACAAATCAGCTGGGCTAGACAATCTGGACCCTCTCTTTCTAAAATTATCCGCCGCCATTGTTGCAATCCCTATTACCAGTCTGTTCAACCTCTCTTTCGTATCGTCCGAGATCCCTAAAGAATGGAAACCTGCATCGGTCATTCCCCTCTTCAAAGGGGGTGACACTCTAGACCCAAACTGTTATAGACCTATATCCATTCTGCCCTGCCTTTCTAAAGTCTTCGAAAGCCAAGTTAATAAACAGATCACTGACAATTTCAAATCCTACCGTACCTTCTCTACTGTGCAATCCTGTTTCTGAGCTGGTCACGGGTGCACCTCAGCCACGCTCAAGGTACTAAACAATATCATAGCCATCGATAAAAGATTGTACTGTGCAGCCATCTTCATCGACCTGGCCAAGGCTTTCGACTCTGTCAATCACTGCATCCTTATCGGCAGACTCAACAGCCTTGGTTTCTCAAATGACTGCCTCGCCTGGTTCACCAACTACTTCTCAGACAGAGTTCAGTGTGTCAAATCGGACGGCCTGTTGTCCGGACCTCTGGCAGTCTCTATGGGGGTACCACAGGGTTCAATTCTTGGGTCGACTCTTTTCTCTGTATATATCAACGATGTCGCTCTTGCTGCTGGTGATTCTCTGATCGACCTCTACGCCTCTGTATACATCTGGCCCTTCTTTGGACTCTGTGTTAACAAACCTCCAAACGAGCTTCAATGCCATACAACACTCCTTCCGTGGCCTCCAACTGCTCTTAAACGCTAGTAAAACTAAATGCATGCTTTTCAACCGTTCGCTGCCCGCACCCGCCCGCCCGACCAGTATCACTACTCTGGACGGTTCTGACTTAGAATATGTGGACGTCTACAAATACCTAGGTGTCTGGCTAGACTGTAAACTCTCCTTCCAGAATCATATTAAACATCTCCAATCCAAAATTAAATCTAGAATTGGCTTTCTATTCCGCAACAAAGCCGCCTTAACTCACGCCGCCAAACATACCCTCGTATGTCATTTACAAAATAGCCTCCAACACTCTACTCAGCAAACTGGATGCAGGCTATCACATTGCCATCCGTTTTGTCACCAAAGCCCCATATACCACCCACCACTGCGACCTGTATGCTCTAATCGGCTGGCCCTCGCTACATATTCATCGCCAGACCCACTCGCTCCAGGTCATCTATAAGTCTTTGCTAGCTAAAGCCAACACCTCCTTTGGCTGCCTTTCCTTCCAGTTCTCTGCTGCCAATGACTGGAACGAATTGCAAAAATCGCTGAAGCTGGAGACTTATATTTCCCTCACTAACTTTAAACATCAGCTATCCGAGCAGCTAACTGATCGCTGCAGCTGTATATAGCCCATCTGTGAATAGCCCATCCAATCTACCTACCTCATCCCCATATTGCTTTTATTTACTTTTCTGCTCTTTTGCACACCAGTATTTCTACTAGCACATCATCATCTGCACATCTATCACTCCAGTGTTAATCTGCTAAATTGTAATTACTTTGCTACTATGGCCTATTTATTGCCTTACCTCCTCACGCCATTTGCACACACTGTATATAGACTTTCTTTTTTCTATTGTGTTATTGACTGTACGCTTGTTTATTCCATGTGTAACTCTGTGTTGTTGTTTGTGTCGCACTGCTTTGCTTTATCTTGGCCAGGACGCAGTTGTAAATGAGAACTTGTTCTCAACTAGCCTACCTGGTTAAAAAAAGGTGAAATAAATAAAAAATAAAACATACATGACATGATTACAATTAAGACACGACAATATGAAATGGTAGAATAATGTTTTTTTTGCAGCTAAGGTGACTGTGGCCAGATTATGGTAGCCTACACTATTTACAGTCTAAACACATTGTCCTATGGTTGGCATTAAGTACGCTGTACAGCAGCTGAACTTATCCTTTGCTGTACATATTGTCGGTGTAGAGAGGATGATTGATGTGGGGGATTTTCAGTGAGGACACAGGAAGGTGGTCAAGTCCACTTCCTTGTAGAGGAATCTCATTTCCAAGTCAGCACGTCATTTTCCAAAGTACAAAAAGAATGGCCCCACTTTACAATATGTCCATAATACTTATCTATTTACATAGTAGTTACATAGGCAAGTACAGTGTAATCGGGTACATATTTTTTTACACAGTACTTGTTAATTACCACTAAATAGGTGTCAGTATCCTTATAGATGAATCAACCCCAAACCCAGGATAGAGGGGCAGAGTAAATGTGGTCTGAACTCTGAGGAGGAGGGTCATTGTGTCAGAGACACTGTAAAAAGACAGAGTTTCTGCCCTGTGGTCCAGGTACACTCCACCCTGGAGCAACGAATGGCAGGTATATCAGTCTCTATACTATTGTGGTAGAAACAGAATCTGAATGCAGATCAGTACAACCTCCAGGACAGATCATTACCTCCAAACCAGCACTCTTTCCCACTTCCTCGCCTGCGGATCCCTTAATATGAGTCAGCTACATCAACATCCACCCCACTCCTTTTTACCTCCCATTAGCAGGCTCCCGACAGACCCTCTCCTAACAACACCTATTTCCAGTGGCTAAATCTATGTTGATGGCAAGGATAAGGCTGGAGCTTATCACTCCTGGTCACCTTTCTGTTCCTCTGAGACAGACACAGGAGTTGGTTTTCTGTGCTGGGATCCAATGTCAGCTGGCAGCAGTCTAGGAAGAGGATAAAATAAAGCGTGTCAAAAAGGCCATATGTTGGCCAATCACCTCCCGGCTCCCTTTCCTTGTGAGTCAGGTGAGTTTCCAAAAGTGAGTGGGAAATAATGGGCATAGCAGAGATGGCCTAGTCAAGTTGATGAGTGATGTGTGTGTCCATTCAACCATGAGTAGTGTTTGTATAAGGTTTGTTATGCTTTTATGCCTCTGTTTGGTGTTGACCTTCACACACGCCTCTACAGATGTAGGATCTTAATTTGAGCCAGTTTGCTAGAGCAGGACACAACAGGAAATGTGAATTATTATGTGGATTATATTTAATGGACATTTTTCGTAGGGGTTGATCAACTTTTCATTAAGACAAATCAATTCTGACATTTGAAAGTGGAAATTACAAACTTTAGAAGCCTTTTTAAACTTGAAATACACTACAAGTTTGCATTTCCTGCAGTGCACTAAGATTCTCAGCAACAAAAAAGTGATCAAATTAAGGACAATATGTCCTGGTGTTGTCTGATGCTAGTGTTGACTTAGGGGTTTGTTTAGTATTGTTTGTAGTGCCAGCATGATACAATGTAGCTTCGGGACCACATCTATGGAGTCTGTTGGGACATGTCATCCCAATGTCCCAACAGACTCCCATAGTTGCGGTCCCGAACCTAGGTAATATGCTAACATCCCACTGGGCACAGACGTAATTTTAACGTCTAGTTTTGATTTACATTTGGTTGAGATGTCAACTAATGTAAATTCAACAAAACATTTCACCATGTCATTGGATTTAGGTTAAAAGTTAGGTGAAAAAATACTAAATTCCCTTATGTTGATGACTTTTTGCAAATCCAATCACTTTTCCACGTTGATTCAACGTCATCACATTGATTTATTTTGTTGAAAGGACGTGTAAACAACATTGATTCAACCAGTTTTTGCGCAGTGGGATGTGCATGCACATTTTTTACCAAACTTATGGTGTTTTTTTTACCTAAGATTTTTAGTTTGACTTAGCATAATTAGGGGTTCACAGGCAAGTTTTGCATTCTGTGTTCTTTTTTTATTTTCTTGACATGGTCAAATAACTAAAGCATAGATAGGTACTTTTTTTCTAATTTGGCACACAGAAACTAGAGGCCATGAGGAACTTTGTCAAAAATAATGGCTCCGATTGGCCAATAGGTGGCACTTTTACATTTACATTTACATTTAAGTCATTTAGCAGACGCTCTTATCCAGAGCGACTTACACATTTATGAGCAGTCCCACATAAACTCTCATATCTGCTGCCTAATTTGACATAGAGACTTGAAACTTTGTATGTACTGTAGGTGTCTTTCCTAATGCTGAACAAATGTGCATCAAGGATCCATAAGGTCTGTCAGGCTAGATTTTCCACCATCATGGGCATTTTTACTTTGAAAAACGTATTCTCATGAACCATAACAAATCAAATGTTATTTGTCACATTCGCCGAATACAACAATCCTGACGGGTTGCATCACCACCTGGTATGGCAACTGGTTGGCCTCCGACTGCAAGGCACTACAGAGGGTAGTGCGTACGGCCCAGTACACCACCAGGGCCAAGCTTCCTGCCATCCAGGACCTCTATACCAGGCGGCGTCAGAGGAAGGCCCTAAAAATTGTCAAAGACTCCAGCCAACCTAATCATAGACTATTCTCTTTGCTACCTCACAGCAAGTGGTCTAGGTCCAAAAGGCTTCTAAACATCTTCTACCCCCAAGCCATAAGACTCCTGATCAGCTAATTAAATGGCTACCCAGACTATTTGCATTGCCCCCCCCCCTTTTACGCCGCTGATACTCTCTGTTATTATCTATGCATAGTCACTTTAATAACTCTACCTACATGTACATGTGCCCCCGCACATTGACTCTGTACCGGTACCCCCTGTATATAGCCTCGCTATTGTTATTTTACTGCTGCTCTTTAATTATTTGTTACTTTTATTTGTTACTTTTATTTCTTATTTTTGTTAGGTTTTTTTCAAAACTGCATTGTTGGTTAAGGGCTTGTAAGTAAGCATTTCACTGTGAGGTTTACACCTGTTATATTCGGCGCATGAGACAAATACAATTTGATTTGATTTGATTCCGGTCTGTGTTAGAAAAACATTCCTGTAACTTAGTATCTGCTTCATCTAGTTTTTGCTTGTAAGCAGGAATCTGGAGGATAGAATTATGGTCAGATTTGCCAAATGGAGGGAGAGCTTTGTACGCGTCTCTGTGTGTAGAGTAAAGGTGGTCAAGAGTTTTCTTCCTTCTGATTGCACATTTAACATGCTGGTAGAAATTAGGTGAAATGGATTTAAGTTTCTCTGCATTAAAGTCCCCGGCCACTAGGAGCGCCGCCTCTGGATGAGCGTTTTCCTGTTTGCTTATGGCGGAATACAGCTCATTGAGTGTGGTCCCGTGTGGCTCAGTTGGTAGAGCATGGTGTTTGCAACGCCAGGGTTGTGGGTTCGATTCCCACGGGGGACCAGTATGGAAAAAATGTATGAAATGTATGCATTCACTACTGTAAGTCGCTCTGGATAAGAGCGTCTGCTAAATGACTAAAATGTAAAATGTAATGTAAATGGTCTTAGTGCCAGCATCAGTTTGTGGTGGTAAATAGACAGCTACGAAGAATATATATGAAAACTCTCTTGGTAAATAGTGTGGTCTACAGCTTATCATGAGATACTCTACCTCAGGTGAGCAAAACCTCAAAACTTCCTTAGATTTCGTGCACCAGCTGTTGTTTACAAATATACATAGACCGTCACCCATTGTCTTAACAGAGGTGCCTGTTCTATCCTGCCGAAAAAGCGTAAAACCCATCTAGCTGTATGTTATTCATGTCATCGTTCAGCCACAACTCAGTGAAACATAAGATATTACAGTTTTTAATGCCCCGTTGGTAGGATATACGTGCTCGTAGCTCGTCTATTATTATTATCCATTTTATTATTGGGCTAATACGACCGATGGTAACGGCAGTTTACCCACTCGCCGTTAGATCCTTACAAGGCACCCAGACCTACAAATAACGCAAAAAAAACACAAACAATAGCAATTAGTTAGGGGACCATAAAACGGCAGCCATCTCCTCCAGAGCCATTATTATATCATACCATAACACCTTTAATTTAGTTTGAGAAAAGTCAAGCGATTGGTTAAGAGATGGCTGAGTTATCGATAAATCAGGAAATCAGATTTTACGTGTCAATTTAAACCACTGTAAATCCACAGTGGCCTATCAACTTGTCATCGCTATCATGGATGTCTCTAAAATGAACTACACTGAATTTAGTATTGATTTCTCAAAAAACAAGGCAACTATTAACAACTTATTCTTTGCATATGTAACACTAATGCTCAAAATCATCTTCCCGTCATGAACCATACGTCAGATTCACTCCAGATGTTGTATTTAGACTCATGATTGTACATAAAGGAAGATAGTTCCTATTTGATAGAGTGCTTGCTTTGTTAACCAACTGATCTTGAGTCCTTTTTGTCATCGTGTGAAACCTGTTCATTGCTGCTCGCAGCTATATTATTTAATGAGTTTCTGCATTGGGTTAGCTTCTGAATGTGGTCCATCCATTATGTTTTCTTCCAGATATTATCAGCAGGCAGACCTACACATGGTTCCTATTGAACCCTCTGTGAATCGTTAACATTTAGCGGGTGGTTCAGAAGCTGACCACTCAGAACGGTTCCAGCTAGCTTTTTTTTTTACAGTCAGTGAACATGAAGTATGTGTGTGCATGCATGTTTGCACTTTACTCACATTCTCTCTGGTCTTTTGCTCAGAAGGGCGACCAGTTGGATCTTTAGCCACAGACACCCATCATCAGTAGGCTACACAACAACTTTAAGGAGGGGAAGATCACTGAGTGATGGTAATTTAGCCATCAAATAGCACAAATGATTTCATCTCCAGAAAAAACTAATTTACAAAAATAACACTTAAGAGCTTTCCCAGATATCCTGTCCATTTCTTCCTTGCAGATGTCTTGCCGTCACTCTTTCAGTTCAGAGCCAAATTTCCTTGCATGCTAAAATGAGACAATACATTTTTTTATTGAACCTTTATTTAACTAGGCAAGTCAGTTAAGAACACATTTTTATTTACAATGACGGCCTACCCCGGTCAACGCTGGGCCAATTTTGCGCCGCCCTATGGGACTCCCAATCACGGCCAGTTGTGATACAGCCTGGATCACTGGAAACTCTATGATATTGACAAAGACAAAGGTTGTTTTTTAAGTTCATTTCACTGGGATAGAAGTCTAGAGATAGTCACTGGAAAGTCATTTGTGAGGGACATCTAGGATAGAGAAGTCACCTGGAGGAAATGGATGTGATCTGTGTGTGAAAGCTGCTCCAGCTCAGCATCTCTCCTCCTTAGCTCAGCCACCTCCTGCTCCAGTTGCTTCAGTCACATTTTAGTCTGTCTCACATCAACCTTCTCCTGGGCTCTGATCAGCTCCTTCACCTCGGAGCGCCTTCCATCAATGGAGCGGATCAGCTCAGTAAAGGTCCTCTCATTGTCTTCCAATTACGCCTGTGCAGAGCATTTTTACGACACAGAGAGGATGGGGTCGATTTCAACCACCCTATTCACTCAGCTCTCGCAAGGACCCCAGACAGCCTGGCTGTAATTTCACTATATATGGACCTAACATTCACCTTCAGAGAGACCACAGACTGTCTCAGCTTCTGCATCTCCTCTCTATCCTGGATTTTAAGCTCAGATTTCTGCTGATTCTCCTCCAACTGCTTCTGCAAAGAAATGTATCATACCCATAGGATGATTAAATTGCTATCAGACAGGCTGCTGAGCATCTGACAAGGTAGTATCTGAATGTTGTCACTGTTTCATCTTGCTCCATCTTCTCCCGTTGCCTTGCCATTGGAGTTTCTTCTTTATGTGAGAAATATGGCTTTTCTGTATAATTGGTGATATTACTGGACAGACAGAAAACCCTCCATTCTCAGCTCAAATGGGTTGGGCTTTACACTGATTGCATGACCTCTTTTCAAATTGAACCTATCATTCTCTGTTTTATATGTTAACCTCATAATAATAATGTAAATGTAATCTTAACCAGGTGGAACATGAGGTAGCAAAGAGTTAGCAACAGGTTACGTAAACAAAACCTTTACGTGCGAGGCTCTCTACTCTTCGCATTACACTATTCTCAGTCACTGGGCTCGATGCCAGAGTAAAAGAGATGAACAAATGTTTATATGTAGATGTGTGATATTTAACTGTTCCAATCCTTACCGGTTTCTCAGTCCTTTCAGCTACAACTGATGCCTATATGTTCATCCAACACACAGCAGACAGATACACTGTTGATCGGTACAGCAGTAAACCTCCAGCAATTTATTGTGATGAGAGCAGATCTTCTGTAGTCGTCCAGTGGCTTCATGTTTTTTCCCCGGGTTGAGGTCATTATGAAGTTTCTGGTTAGACTCACAGTACGAGGCCGGACACACCAGACAGGACTTGACAGCTATGAGTTTTCTCCCAGTGCAGATGTCACCCCACACCTAAAGGTCCATCTTATCAGAGATTAGGAGGAGCAGGTTGGAGTCCTGTCTTCAGTTTCTCCACTAATTCAGTAGAGGATTTTTCCTCAGAACAAGTCTTGGGATGATGGTCTGTCTGCACTGGGGACAGCTGTAGACACCTTTCAGATCATCCTGATCCCAGCAGTCCTTAATACAGCCCATACAGTAACTGTGTCCACAGGCAGTAGTCACTGGATCCTTCAGTAGATACAGACAGATTGAACAGGTAATCAAATCCTTATCTTCTAAAGTTGTTTCTGCCATGGTGATACACAGACTAACAGACTGAGCTGCAGAGTTGCAGAAATACGTTTAGTTTCCCTGTTTGTTCTGAGCAATAGGAGTGGCTTCCACTGAACTTGAAACTTGGCTTTCTGCCTGGTTCGGTGTGAACTGAGATATCAGACAGTGTCTGGCTAGCAGAAGGCACATGTGGTCCATCACAACCAGAGAAAACCGGTTTATTGATACTGAAACATTTCAAGTTTTATGAGTCGTATGTACGGGATACACATGAAATGCTTACTTGCAGGTTCCTTCTCAACAATGCAACAACAATTAGAAATAAAAAAGGATAAGAATACGAACAAAGTAAATGGCTCAGTAGACTAGAATAAACGTTTTAAGGAAGGCACAATTTATAGATACACAATTAACAATATTTACATGTGTTTTAGGGAAGGGGGGATGGGGGCAAGGGTTTAAATTGTGCAATATTCAGCAATCATAATAAGAGTCTGTTAGCAGCAGTTGTAATGTGTGTGTAGCATGAATGTATGTGTGTGTAGCATGAATGTATGTGTGTGTAGCATGAATGTATGTGTGTGTAGCATGAATGTATGTGTGTGTAGCATGAATGTATGTCTGTGCGTGTGTATGTCTGTGTGGGTGTGAGTGAGTGAATGTGTGCTAAGTTGTGGAGAATCAGAACAGGTGGTCAGTCCAGTTCAAGTGTTCAGCAGTTTGATGGCTTGTAGATAGAAACTATCTCTGAGCCTGTTGGTATCAGACCTCATACTCAGATACCGTCTACCTGATGGTGAGAGAGTGAACAGCTCGGGGCTGGGGTGTGTCTTCACCTACCTGCCGGAGGGCCTTGCGTCCATGGACAGAGCAATTCCACTACCAGGCCGTAATGCAACCAGTCAGGACACTTCGATGGCGTAGCGGTAGTATTTGGAGCGGACCCGGGGTGGCATGCTGAATTTCTTCAACTGCCATAGGATGTAGAGACGCTATTGCACCCTCTTGCCAAGAGTGGTGGTGTTATTGGTCCATGTCAAGTCTTCGGTGTCCACCGAGGAACTTAAAACCGCTGACTCTCTCTACTGCAGTCCTGTTGATGTGGATTGGGGCATGTTCCCTCCTCTGCTTCCTGAAGTCAACAATCAACTTCTTTGTAATGCTGATGTTGAAGGAGAGGTTGTTGTCCTGGCAACACAATGCCAGTTCACTTACCTCCTCACTATAGGCTGACTCTTTGTTTTTGGTTATCAGGCCTACAACCGTGGTGTCGTCAGCAAACTTGATGACAGAATTGGTTTTGAGCAAACATTGATATAAGATCCATTAAATCTGAGGAGCATTTTATGATCATCAGAGTGCTGGAGTTTAAAATTATCTTCTCAGAATCATCACTTGTGGCTGCTAATTTACTGGATTCTAAAATGAGAGAGAGAACGAGAGAGGGAGGGATAGCAGGAGAGTGAGAGGAGACCCGGGGGGACAACAATATAGACAGAAAGAGAGAGAATAGAGAGTGTGAGAGAGACAGATAGAGAGAGGGACACCCTCAGCACACAGGGGGACAAACACCTGCCTGGAGGTGACAGCATTCCCTCCCCCATATGTCCCCCCTAGGCACAACTATGACAACATAACCAACAAAAACGGGTCACAACTCCTGCAGCTCTGTCGCACGCTGGGTATGTACATAGTCAATGGTAGGCTTCGAGGGGACTCCTATGGTGGGTACACCTATAGCTCATCTCTTGGAAGTAGTACTGTAGACTACTTTATCACTGACCTCAACCCAGAGTCTCTCAGAGCGTTCACAGCCAGGCCACTGACACCCCTATCAGACCACAGCAAAATCACAGTCTACTTGAACAGAGCAATACTCAATCATGAGGCATCAAAGCCAAAGGAACTGAGTAACATTAAGAAATGCTATAGATGGAAGGAATGCACTTTGGAAACCTACCAAAAAACAATTAGGCAACAACAAATTCAATCCCCTTTAGACAATTTCCTGGGTAAAACGTTCCACTGTAATAGTGAAGGTGTAAACTTGGCAGTAGAAAATCTTAACAGTATATTTGACCTCTCAGCTTCCCTATCAAATCTAAAAATCTCAAATAGAAAACTGAAGAAAATGAACAACAATGACAAATGGTTTGATGAAGAATGCAAAAATCGAAGAAAGAAATTGAGAAACCTGTCCAACCAAAAACATAGAGACCCGGAAAACCTGAGTCTACACCTTCACTAAGGTGAATCACTACAACAATACAGAAATACACTATGGAGAAAGAAGGAACAGCATGTCAGAAATCAGCTCAATGTAACTGAAGAATCCACAGACTCTAACCACTTCTGGGAAAATTGGAAAACACTAAACAAACAACACGAAGAATTATCTATCCAAAATGGAGATGTATGGGTAAAACACTTCAATCTTTTTGGCTCTCTCTTTTTGGCTCTATAACAAAGAACAAAGGACAAAGACCAAAAACATATACATGATCAAATACAAATCTTAGAATCAACTATTAAAGACTACCAGAACACACTGGATTCTCCAATTACCATGAATGAGCTACTCGACAAAGTAAAAACCCACCAACCAAAAGAGGCATGCGGTGTTGATGGTATTCTCAATTAAATTATCAAATATACAGACAACAAATTCTAATTGGCTATACTAAAACTCTTTAACATCATCCATAGCTCTGGCATCTTCCCCAATATTTGGAACCAAGGACGGATCACCCCAATCCACAAAAGTGGAGACAAATTTGACCCCAATAACTGCTGTGGGATATGCGTCAACAGCAACCTTGGGAAAATCCTCTGCATTATCATAAACAGCAGACTCGTACATTTCCTCAGTGAAAACAATGTACTGAGCAAATGTCAAATTGGCTTTTTACCAAATTACCGTACAACAGACCATGTATTCACCCTGCACACCCTAATTGACAAACAAACAAACCAAAACAAAGGCAAAGTCTTCTCATTCATTTGTTGATTTCAAAAAAGCCTTCGACTCAATTTGGCATGAGGGTCTGCTATACAAATTGATGGAAAGTGGTGTTGGGGGTAAAACATACGACATTATAAAATCCATGTACACAAACAACAAGTGTGCGGTTAAAATAGGCAAAAAACATACACATTTCTTTCCACAAGGCCGTGGGGTGAGACAGGGATGCAGCTTAAGCCTCACCCTCTTCAACATATATATCAACGAATTGGCGTGGGCACTAGAAAAGTCTGCAGCACCCGGCCTCACCCTACTAGAATCTGAAGTCAAATGTCTACTGTTTGCTGATGATCTGGTGCTTCTGTCACCAACCAAGGAGGGCCTACAGCAGCACCTAGATATTCTGCACAGATTCTGTCAGACCTGGGCCCTGACAGTACATCTCAGTAAGACCAAAATATGTTCCAAAAAGGTCCAGTCGCCAGGATCACAAATACAAATTCCATCCAGCCTAAACATGAGTGCCACAGGTAACTTCCACAAAGCTGTGAACGATCTGAGAGACAAGGCAAGAAGGGCATTCTATGCCATCAAAAGGAACATAAAATTCAACATACCAATTAGGATCTGGCTAAAAATACTTGAATCAGTCATAGAACCCATTGCCCTTTATGGTTGTGAGGTCTGGGATCCGCTCACCAACCAAGAATTCACAAAATTGGACAAACACCAAATTGAGACTCTGCATGCAGAATTCTGCAAAAATATTCTCCGTGTACAATGTAGAACACCAAATAATGCATGCAGAGCAGAATTAGGCCGATACCCACTAATTATAAAAATCCAGAAAAGAGCCGTTAAATTCTACAACCACCTAAAAGGAAGCGATTCCCAAACCTTCCATAACAAAGCCTTTCACCTACAGAGAGATTAACCTGGAGAAGAGTCCCCTAAGCAAGCTGGTTCTGGGGCTCTGTTCACAAACACAAACACACCCCACAGAGCCCCAGGACAGCAGCACAATTAGACCCAACCAAATCATGAGAAAACAAAAAGATAATTACTTGACACATTGGAAAGAATTAACAAAAAAACAGAGCAAACTAGAATGCTATTTGGCCCTAAACAGAGAGTACACAGCGGCAGAATACATGACCACTGCGACTGACCCAAACTTAAGGAAAGCTTTGACTATGTACAGATTCAGTGAGCATAGCCTTGCTATTGAGAAAGGCCGCCGTAGGCAGACATGGCTCTCAAGAGAAGACAGGCTATGTGCACACTGCCCACAAAATGAGGTGGAAACTGAGCTGCACTTCCTAACCTCCTGCCCAATGTATGACCATATTAGAGACATATATTTCCCTCAGATTACACAGACCCACAAAGAATTCGAAAGCAAACCCAATTTTGATAAACTCCCATATCTACTGGGTGAAATACCACAGTGTGCATCACAGCAGCAAGATGTGTGACCTGTTGCCACAAGAAAAGGGCAACCAGTGAAGAACAAACACCATTGTAAATACAACCCATCATTATGTTTATTTATTTTTTAACCATTTGTACATTGTTACAACACTGTACAGTATATATACATAATATGACATTTGTAATGTCTTTATTCTTTTGAAACTTCTGTATTTGTAATGTTTACTGTTAATTTTTATTGTTTATTTCACTTTTGTATATTATCTACCTCACTTGCTTTGGCAATGTTAACACATGTTTCCCATGCCAATAAAGCCCCTTGAATTGAATTGAAAGAGAGTGTGAGTCTCCCCTGAGGCTGTACTGGTCTCTATTAACGACTCAGATCTGCTGGATAGCAGGCAGGTGTGGAATTAACACCAATTGCCCATCTATGACTTGACAGCTCAACACACACACACATACACACATGTTATGTACTTCAATAAGGCTTATATCTGTGTGCGGGTGTGTGTTAGTGAGCGTCAACAACCACAGCAAGTGAAATCACTGCAACACTTAACAAAGAGCTGCAGTCAGTTTTAGAATTGGTGGCAAGTAATAAACTAGTCCTAAATATATCAAAAACTAAAAGCATTGTATTTGGGACAAATAATTAGCTAATCCCTCAACCTCATCTAAATCTTGTAATTAATAATGTGGCAATATAACAACTTTAAAAACACCAAACTGTCTGTTCAAACAGTTAACACACAGCCCAGACACCCAAATATACCATGCCACCAGGGGTTTCTTCACAGTTCCCAAGTCCAGCACAGACTGTGGTAAAAACACAGTACTGCCTAGAACCATGACTACATGGAACTCTTCCACATCAAGTACCTCGCGTGAGCAGTAAAAAATAAATACAAAATAAATAAAGATAAAACAACACCTCACGAGACACACTAACACACATGCACGCACGCACAGACACACACACACACACACACACACACACACACACACACTGTGGTATTGTGGATTTTATATAGTAAATTTGTAATATTGGAGTAATAATGTAATAATGTCTTGTATGATGTATATTTTTATTTATGATGTAGGCGGTTGTAGGCTGTTGTTCTGCTTTAGCCCTGTTTGGACCCCAGGAAGAGTAATAGCTGCTTTGGTAGCAGCTAATAGGGATCTTAATAAATACTAAATACTCAAAAGTGATTGTATCTAAACTGAGCATGCAGTGGCAGATGTTGTTAGCATGGGGTTTGTGGTAATGTGATACTGTACCTATATCTACACTGAGTGTACAAAACATTAAGGACACCTGCTCTTTCCATGACAGACTGACCAGGTGAATCCAGGTGAAAGCCATGATCCCTTATTGATGTCACTTGTTAAATCCAGTTCAATCATTGTTGTGACGTAGAAGTCCGTCACTGGCCGCGGGCAGCATTTGGTACTTTAACGCACGCACACATTCATCACTCCTCCCTGCTCCATTATCAGATAAGTTAACAATGTGGGTCGACACACAAGTTAACTTCTCTATCTTAGTACATACATTTCACACTTACTTCAGTAACCGGTTATGGTATAAAGAAAATAAACAGACAGGTGTTCATATTTAATATAAGCAATATTTAGTATACTTATCGATGTTATGGATGAGCGCGGTTGTTTGTTCTGTTCCTCTCTCTCTCCATCTCTATAGCTTACGGGTATGCTGGATAAGGACCCGAGCTAAGGGAATTGGGCTTACTTTGTAGTGCCTGTCCGGAATGGCTCATTAATGTAAATGGGCATATTGGAAGACACTGTCAGTAGTGATGTAATTTTGTAAATGTTATATTGTGATGTTTCATAAACGTGTTGCAATGTATATATTTTGGTATGTTTAGATAAATGGAAACTGTAGGTTGAATAGGTCATTGCTTAATTAATTAGTGTTAATTGTTCTGAGGGGAGGGGCTACCCCTACAAAAGGAGCCTCTCTTTCAGTTCATGGAGAGGCATTTTTGGATTGAGCTGTGGATGGGGCAGCATTGTTTTTAACTGACCCATAAGGTATATGTTTGATAGCAGTGCTGTTGTTTTTGTTCCGGAATCACTATGTAAATAAACACCTTTGCACAGAAGAACTTTTGCGGCTCCGCCATCTTTTTATTTTTTTATAGAGGTTAGGTTTTCCAGTTTAGCCTTCTGGCCTACTCTACGTGACATATGGTGGCAGCAGTGGGATGGCGCACCGCAAATCAGTGAATTCCAACAAGAGAGGTAAAGGAATGCGTACAGGATTGCGTTCTCAGCAGCAGCATCAACTGTCAGAAAAGGTAATTGAAGTTGAAACGGGGTGGAATACCATGGAATCTTCTGGTGAAGAGGTTAATTATGAGAAACTAGGAGCCCAACCAAGGGGCCAAACACAACCAGAACTGTTTGAGCTACCGGTTGAACCAGCAGATACAGCCATAAGAGACCAGCTGACTGAAGGAGCAGTTGGGGGACCAGAACCACACCCAACCATGGTAGCCCTTTTCCATCAACTTTTCACCTGCCTTGAGAAGAGGGACGAAGACCTCAAGCAGGAGTTCCGGGGCCTACGCCAATCTATCCTCACAGCTCCTCACCAAGCGGAACTCGTCAGTGAGAGCCCAAGATTGGGTCTGCCAACACCAGGACGACAAAGGCTTGACGCAGCAGGGACTTCAACTCCACAGCAGGATCCTCAAGCAGTAATGAGGCCAGCCCCAGCACCCGGAGACCAGTCCAGCAGTGTTAACGTTCATCTTCCAGCATTCCTGAGGAAGGAGCCAAAGATGCCCTCATACCAGCAGGGGAGGACATTGAAAACTACTTGCTGAGGTTTGAGCGAATGGCCAAGACGTGGCAGTGGCCGGAGGTAGAGTGGCCCTGCAGGCTTGTCCCATTGCTCACGGGCAAGGCCTTAGAGGCTTACACAGCAATGGATGAGGGGCTGTCCAATGTCTACAAGGGCTTGAAGGAAGCACTGCTGGTGAAGTTTGACATCTCCCCGGAGACCTACCGTCAACGCTTTAGAGCTGCATCGACGCCATCGGGTGAGTCGCCGACAGAGACGTACCACCGCCTCAAGGGTCTCTACCGACGATGGGATCGACCGGAGGAGAAGACACAGGACGAGAACGGTGAGGTCATCATCCTCGAGCAACTTCTACAAGTTCTACCACACGACATTCGAACCTGGGTTAGAGAGCACGAGCCCAAGGACGGGCTTATGGCGGCCAAGCTTGCACTGCAGTACCTTAATGCACGTAAAGGGGGCCCACCAAGACCTGCAGCACCCGCTCCAAGGAGTCTCAGAGATACAAGGGACACCCGAGATGGTGGAGGTAACTCTGGGGGTTATGTGTCTGGGAGGAGGGAGGTAAGGGATCATGCAGTTCGCTCTGATGGGAGGGGTCTGACCTGTTTTTACTGCCGACAGCAGGGGCACAAGGCTTCAATGTGTCCGCTACGTAAATCCAAGCTCTCAGGTTACTGTTATGTGCCCAGAGAGGGGGATGGTGTTCAGAATAGACAGACTGGAGAAGGGTCAGTCTTGGTACCTGTAAAAGTGAATGGTAAAAGTCTTACTGCAATGATTGACACCGGCAGTTCCCTGTCGTTGATCAGAAAATGTAATGTACCTGTTAATGACATTGATTACGGTCACCAGACACTGATCCAATGTGTCCATGGTGACCAGTCACAGCAGCGCACAGCTGAACTCACAGTGGAGATTCAGGGTCAGAAATACCTCCTCAAAGTTGGGGTAATGGAGAAGCTACCTTTTGAGGTGTTTTTGGGGAGCGATGTGCCTGTACTCTCTGATCTGTTGGGAAGTATTGGGGGTCAGCTATATGAGCAGTCAGTTTGCCAGTCTGATGTTCAGGTGTCATGTTCAGTTGTCACTCGTGCCCAGGCCAAAGCTGGTTTACAACCTCTGCCTGACTTGTGTGATAGTCTGTGTGAGGGGGGAACCAAAGGGCCCAGAAAGTCACGCCGCCAGCGGCGTCTTGAGAAGTATGTGGGAACCCCTGTACCTGTTGCTGATGTGTCTGGGTTAGAAGTGCAATGGGAAGTTCCACAACATTTTGCTACACTGCAGAAGTCTGATGCAACCTTGAAAGGTTTATTTGATAAGGCCTTAGCTGGGGACAGCCAATCTTCATGTGGGGGAATATACCCAGTAGACAACCACATACTCTACCTTGGGTCAGAAGCAGATAGCAGGAAGTTAGTGGTGCCATCTACATGTAGACCACTTGTTCTCAACCTTGCACATACAGTTCCATGGGCAGGCCATCTAGGGCAACATAAGACCTATCTTAGGCTAGGCTCCCGTTTCTTTTGGCCCTCCATGTATACTGAAGTACAAACATACTGCAAAACATGCCCCACGTGCCAGAAAACCAGTGCTGTCCGTAGGTCTGACCGGGCTCCTCTATGTTCCCTGCCAGTTATCTCTACCCCATTCAAGAGAATTGCAATGGACATTGTTGGACCCTTGGAGAAGAGTAGTGCAGGTTACCAGTATATATTGGTGATCTGTGACTATGCCACCCGGTTCCCAGAAGCCTTCCCACTCCGTTCCATAACCACTTCAAAAATAATCAGTGCTCTTGTTCAGCTCTTTTCTCGTGTAGGAATCCCTGATGAAATCCTGACGGACCAAGGCACAAACTTCACTTCACGACTGATGGTTCAATTCCACCGACAGCTGGGCATTAAAGGCTTGAGGACCACTCCCTACCATCCCCAAACGGATGGGCTCGTAGAGAGATTCAATCAAACGCTCAAGAACATGCTGAGGAAGTTTGTGGCTGACACTGGTAAAGACTGGGATAAGTGGTTACCCTTTCTGCTTTTTGCTTACAGGGAGGTGCCTCAGGCATCGACAGGTTTCTCGCCATTCGAACTCATCTATGGATGGCCAGTGCAGGGACCACTGGACCTGCTGAAGAAGTGCTGGGAAGGTTCCCCAGTAGCTACCTCAGGACAGGGGATTGTCCAGTACGTTCTCCAGATGCGAGACAGGCTGGAGCGGTACCGAGAGGAAGCTAGGGAAAACCTTCAGCAAGCCCAGAAGGCCCAGAAGCGAGGTTATGACCAGCACGCTCGCCACAGAGAGTTTAAGCCAGGACAGAAAGTCCTGCTCCTCCTTCCCTCGTCTACCAGCAAGCTGACCTACGAGGTGCTGCACCCGGACAAGGGTAAGGAGGTGCAAACCTACCATGTGAACCTCCTCAAGGCCTGGGAGGAGAAAGAGGAACTCTCCAAGGTAAAGTCCTTTCTGGTCCGCAGAGTAGAAGAACAGGACGAATCGGATGGGGTCACAGAGGCATGGAAAGGACGAGCAGAGGTCATATTGGCTCACCTAGAAGAAGACAAGCAAGATGAGCTGAAGCAGCTGTTTGGCAAGTATCCGGCCCTCTTCAGTCAGAGGCCAGGAAGAACCAAAGTCCTGGAACACGTCATTCGTTTGAAGCCTGGCCAGAACCCTGTCCGCCAGCATCCTTACCGTGTGCCTGAGAGGCTGGTGGTAGCCCTCAAAGAAGAGGTCCACACCATGATAGAGATGGATGTTGTCGAGCCATCATCAAGTGAATGGAGCAGCCCTATTGTCATTGTCCCAAAGAAGGATGGCTCTTTGCGTGTCTGCATGGACTTCCGTAAGGTGAATGCCATCTCCCAGTTTGATGCCTACCCCATGCCCCGCATTGACGACTTACTGGAGAGAATCGGTAGAGCTCATTACATCACCACATTGGATCTCTGCAAAGGGTACTGGCAGGTGCCCCTGGACGAACAATCCAAGGCCTACACTGCGTTCCGGACACCGATGGGCCTGTTCCAGTTTAAGGTCATGCCGTTTGGCCTTCACGGGGCCCCTGCGACTTTCCAGAGGCTGATGGACAAGGTCCTCCAGGACTGTGATGATTACTGTGCTGCTTACTTGGACGACGTGGTGATCTACAGCCACTCCTGGGAGGAGCACATACAGCATCTTAGCAGAGTCCTGGGGAAGATCCATGATGCAGGCCTCACGCTTAACCTCCTGAAGTGTGAGTGGGCAAAACAGGAGACAAAGTACCTGGGTTACCAGCTGGGTAAGGGTGAAGTTCGACCTCAGGTGGACAAAGTGGAGTCCATCAGGAACAGCCCTCAACCCAGAACCAAGACACAGGTGAAGTCCTTCCTAGGTCTGGCAGGATGGTACCGGAGATTCATTCCGCAGTTTTCGACCATCGCTGTCCCTCTGACCAACCTCACTTCAAAGGTGGCCAGCAACCCTGTGAAGTGGACTGAGGAGTGTGAGGAAGCCTTCAGGATACTGAAAAAATGGCTGTGCTCATTCCCTGTTCTCCAGACTCCTGATTTTCAGAAGAGGTTTCTCGTGCAGGTGGACGCTTCGGCTGTGGGAATTGGAGCTGTACTGGCCCAAGGGGAGCCAGGAGAAGAGCTTCCTGTACTGTACCTGAGTCGGAAGCTGTTGCCGAGGGAAACCAGGTATTCGACAATCGAGAAGGAGTGCCTGGCTATAAAGTGGGCTCTAGATAGCCTCCGTTGCTACCTTCTTGGGAGGGAATTTGACCTGCACACAGACCACAGAGCACTGACCTGGATCCAGACCATGAAGGACCGGAATTCTCGTGTGACCAAGTGGTATCTCCAGCCCTTCAGGTTCTGTGTCCGTCACAAGGCAGGAAAAGAAAACGTCACGGCGGACTACCTATCCAGGCTCCCGAACCTGGTCGCTTCAGGAGAGGAGGAAGGTAATGTGACGTAGAAGTCCGTCACTGGCCGCGGGCAGCATTTGGTAACGCACGCACACATTCATCCCTCATCCCTGCTCCATTATTAAAAGATGAGTTAATAATGTGGGTTGACACACAAGTTAACTTCTCTATCTTAGTACATACATTTCACACTTACTTCAGTAACCGGTTATGGTATAAAGAAATAAACAGACAGGTGTTCATATTTAATATTAGCAATATTTAGTATACTTATCGATGTTATGGATGAGCGCGGTTGTTTGTTCTGTTCCTCTCTCTCTCCATCTCTATAGCTTA
This sequence comes from Salmo trutta, assembly GCF_901001165.1. Lineage (NCBI taxonomy): Eukaryota > Metazoa > Chordata > Actinopteri > Salmoniformes > Salmonidae > Salmo > Salmo trutta. The sequence continues at coordinate 33,726,216 of NC_042963.1, forward strand.
CGGGTATGCTGGATAAGGACCCGAGCTAAGGGAATTGGGCTTACTTTGTAGTGCCTGTCCGGAATGGCTCATTAATATAAATGAGCATATTGGAAGACACTGTCAGTAGTGATGTAATTTTGTAAATGTTATATTGTGATGTTTCATAAACGTGTTGCAATGTATATATTTTGGTATGTTTAGATAAATGGAAACTGTAGGTTGAATAGGTAATTGCTTAATTAATTAGTGTTAATTGTTCTGAGGGGAGGGGCTACCCCTACAAAAGGAGCCTCTCTTTCAGTTCATGGAGAGGCATTTTTGGATTGAGCTGTGGATGGGCCAGCATTGTTTTTAGCTGACCCATAAGGTATATGTTTGATAGCAGTGCTGTTGTTTTTGTTCCGGAATCACTATGTAAATAAACACCTTTGCACAGAAGAACTTTTGCGGCTCCGCCATCTTTTAATTTTTTTATAGAGGTTAGGTTTTCCAGTTTAGCCTTCTGGCCTACTCTACGTGACAATTGTAGATGAAGGGGAGGAGACAGGTTAAAGAAGGATTTTCTTTAGCCTTGAGACGATTGAGACATGGATTGTGTATGTGTGCCATTCAGAGGGTGAATGGGCAAAACAAAAGATTTAAGTTGTGACGAGCCTCCCACTCTGTCTGCCGTATTCTTTCTCTTTGCTCTTGTTTTCCTTATTAGGTCGTCAGCGACCAGGATAAATACACCACTTCCCCATTCATGGAGGAGACTCTCTCTATGCAGACACCTTTATAGATTTTGTTGTGGTATTTTTGGTGGCCTTTTGTTTGTTTTGGCACCTTTCAACACCCCACATTATCACATTTACGCATGCAAACACTCACTTACACTACTGATTACACACACCATTGTATTTAGTTTACTATATTTAATAAATATATTTTGTTATTCCTTGTCTCCACGTTGTCTCCCTTTTGTTAGGAACTTTGAGCCGGTGACAAGTGAGGGCTCATCTGGGATCATAAGGTTGGTTCCTAGACATTTTGGCGTATAGCACTTTTGTAATGGCTGTCGGGAGAGAGAGTAGACCAAGGCGCAGCGGAGTTAGTGTTCATCATGATTTTAATTTAATAAAGAACACTACACAAAACAAAACGAGAAACCTGACAGCCAAACAGTCCTGTCAGGTGCAAAACACTCAACAGAAACAATTACCCACAAAACCCAAATGAAAAACATGCTCCTTATGGGTGACCCCCAATCAGCAACAACGAACTTCAGCTGTGCCTGATTGGGAGCCACACACGGCCCAAAACAAAGAAAAACAAAAAACCTAGAAAACGAACACATGTAACAATGTAACACCCTGGCCTAACCAAAATAAAGAACAAAAACCCCCTCTCTATGGCCAGGGCGTTACAGTACCCCCCCCCCCACCAAGGTGCGGACTCCGGCCGCAAAACCTGACACTGAAGGGGAGGGTCCGGGTGGGCCTTCTTACGGCGGCGGCTCAGGTGCGGGACGTGGCCTCTGCTCCACCCTCGGCGTCGCCGTCTTAGGTGGCGCACCTGGCCGCGCCGAAGGTCTGGTGGGTGACCCTGACTGCACCCGGCTGGCGGGCGGTGATAGCTGCGCCTGGCTGGCGGGCGGCGATGCCTGCGCCCGGCTGGCGGGCGACCCTGGTTGCGCCCGGCTGGCGGGCGGGCGGTGATGGTTGCGCCCGGCTGGCGGGTGACCCTGGTTGCGCCCGGCTGGCGGGCGGTGATGGCTGCTGGCGGCGATGACTGCGCCCGGCTGGCGGGCGGCGATGGCTGCGCCCGGCTGGCAGGCGACCCTGGTTGCGCCCTGCTGGCGGGCGGTGATGGTTGCGCCCGGCTGGCGGGCGACCCTGGTTGCGCCCGGCTGGCGGGCGGTGATGGCTGCGGGCGGCGATGACTGCGCCCGGCTGGCGGGCGGCGATGGCTGCGCCCGGCTGGCAGGCGACCCTGGTTGCGCCTGGCTGGCGGGCGTCCCTGGCGGCTCCGGCGGCACTGACCCAGGATTCACCAGGCTGAGGAGACAAGCAAGAGGCCTGGCTCTAGGCGCAGGCACAGGACTCACCAGGCTGGCGGGCGGCTCTGACTGCTCCGGACAGGCGGGCGGCTCTAGCGGCTCCGGACAGGCGGGCGGCTCTGGCGTTTCCGGACAGGCGGGCGGTTCTGGCGGCTCCTGACTGGCGGTCGGCTCTGGCAGCTCCGGACTGGCGGGCGGCTCTGGCGGCTCAGGACTGGCGGGCGGCTCTGGCGGCTCCGGACTGGCGGGCAGCTCTGGCGGCTCTGGACTGGCGAGACCCACTGGAGGCCTAGTCCTAGGAGGCGGCACAGGACGGACCAGGATGGGGAGACCCACTGGAGGCCTGGTCCGAGGAGGAGGCACAGGCTTAAGCAGGATGGGGAGACCCACTGGAGGCCTAGTCCTGGGAGGTGGCACAGTGCGCGTGACCGTTATTTACCATTGGGATAGTGTCTAGAACGCACGAACAAAACGTTGCTGTTGGAACATAACTATGGATTATTTTGGACCAAACCTACATTTGTTATTGAAGTAGAAGTCCTGGGAGTGCATTCTGACGAAGAACAGGAAAGGTAATCAAACTTTTCTAATAGTAAATCTGACTTTGGTGAAGGCTAAACTTGGTGGGGGTCTAAATAGCTAGCCCTGTGATGCCGGGCTATCTACTTAGAATATTGCAAAATGTGCTTTCACCGAAAAGCTATTTTAAAATCGGACATATCGAGTGCATAGAGGAGTAATGTATCAATAATTCTTAAAATAATTGTTATGCTTTTTGTGAACGTTTATCGTGAGTAATTTAGTAAATTGTTAGTAAATTCGCCGGAAGTTTGCGGGGGGTATGCTAGTTCTGAACGTCACATGCTAATGTAAAAAGCTGTTTTTTTATATAAATATGAACTTGATTGAACAAAACATGCATGTATTGTATAACATAATGTCCTAGGTGTGTCATCTGATGAAGATCATCAAAGGTTAGTGCTGCATTTAGCTGTGGTTTGGGTTTATGTGACATTATATGCTAGCTTGAAAAATGGGTGTCTGATTATTTCTGGCTGGGTACTCTGCTGACATAATCTAATGTTTTGCTTTCGTTGTAAAGCCTTTTTGAAATCGGACAGTGTGGTTAGATTAACGAGAGTCTTGTCTTTAAATAGCTGTAAAATAGTCATATGTTTGAGAAATTGAAGTAATAGCATTTCAAAGGTATTTGAAAATCGCGCCACAGGATTCAACTGGCTGTTACGTAGGTGGGACGAATTCGTCCCGCCAGTCCTAGAGAAGTTAATAAAGAACACTACACAAAACAAAACGAGAAAACTGACAGCCAAACAGTCCTGTCAGGTGCAAAACACTCAACAGAAACAATTACCCACAAAACCCAAAGGAAAAACATGCTCCTTATGTGTGACTCCCAATCAGCAAAAACGAACTTCAGCTGTGCCTGATTGGGAGCCACACACGGCCCAAAACAAAGAAATACAAAAAACCTAGGAAACGAACATAGAACGCCCACCCAATGTAACACCCTGGCCTAACCAAAATAAACAACAAAAAAACCCTCTCTATGGCCAGGGCGTTACAACTTTGTTGCATTATGAAGGACCAATACTAGTGTCGTTTGGCTTACTAGTATGTGTTGTGTTTGGGAGAAAACGTGGAGTTAATGTTAAATTCTGTAGGTGCTTTGTTTGCATCTTTTGTTACAGTTTGAGTTTGGTAGACCCAGTATTGATTATGTTTGTTTGGTAAACTTGCCACTGCGGTGGATAGTTGTGTGCTGCATTGTAGAAAGTACATTGGTTAGTTTCCAGGCCCCTGCCCAGGCTGGAGACTCTTGCTCTACTCACTGTTGGGACATCGGCCCGAGGAGGTGAATACAATCGGCTGTGTACCTCAGTGGGAGATTTGGGTAGGGTAGTGATCCTTGCTACCTGGAGCTATAGCCTTTATTTTTCTCCTGTTAGGCTTAGTGACGTGTTTCACTTTGGAATACGTTAGGCATGGTTTTGTTTGTTATTTTTGTGTGGTGTCTGTGGACTGAGCAGTTGTCTCGGGGGCACATCCGTGGCTTGGGGGAAATCTGCCAGCGTGCTGGGTGGTTTATTTCCTTGCCAGCGGGTTACAGTGCGTAATTACCCACCGCAAATCTGCACGAAGTCTAGGGTTGATTACTGTAGGTTTTGGGGAAGCTTCATACAGTGAGGGAAAAAAGTATTTGATCCCCTGCTGATTTTGTACGTTTGCCCACTGACAAAGAAATGATCAGTCTGTAATTTTAATGGTAGGTTTATTTGAACTGTGAGAGACAGAATAACAACAAAAAAATCCAGAAAAACGCATGTCAAAAATGTTATAAAATGATTTGCATTTTAATGAGGGAAATAAGTATTTGACCCCTCTGCAAAACATGACTAAATACTTGGTGGCAAAACACTTGTTGGCAATCACAGAGGTCAGACGTTTCTTGTAGTTGGCCACCAGGTTTGCACACATCTCAGGAGGGATTTCGTCCCACTCCTCTTTGCAGTTCTTCTCCAGGTCATTAAGGTTTCGAGGCTGACGTTTGGCAACTCGAACCTTCAGCTCCCTCCACAGATTTTCTATGAGATTAAGGTCTGGAGACTGGCTAGGTCACTCCAGGACCTTAATGTGCTTCTTCTTGAGCCACTCCTTTGTTGCCTTGGCCGTGTGTTTTGGGTCATTGTCATGCTGGAATACCCATCCACGACCCATTTTCAATGTCCTGGCTAAGGGAAGGAGGTTCTCACCCAAGATTTGACGGTACATGGCCCCGTCCATCTTCCCTTTGATGCGGTGAAGTTGTCCTGTCCCCTTAGCAGAAAAACACCCCCAAAGCATAATGTTTCCACCTCCATGTTTGACGGTGGGGATGGTGTTCTTGGGGTCATAGGCAGCATTCCTCCTCCTCCAAACACGGCGAGTTGAGTTGATGCCAAAGAGCTCCATTTTGGTCTCATCTGACCACAACACTTTCACCCAGTTGTCCTCTGAATCATTCAGATGTTCATTGGCAAAGTTCAGACGGGCATGTATATGTGCTTCTTGAGCAGGGGGACCTTGAGGGCGCTGCAGGATTTCAGTCCTTCACAGCGTAGTGTGTTACCAATTGTTTTCTTTGTAACTATGGTCCCAGCTGCCTTGAGATCATTGACAAGATCCTCCCGTGTAGTTCTGGGCTGATTCCTCACCGTTCTCATGATCATTGCAACTCCACGAGGTGAGATCTTGCATGGAGCACCAGGCCGAGGGAGATTGACAGTTCTTTTGTGTTTCTTCCATTTGCGAATAATCGCACCAACTGTTGTCACCTTCTCACCATGCTGCTTGGCAATGGTCTTGTAGCCCATTCCAGCCTTGTGTAGGTCTACAATCTTGTCCCTGACATCCTTGGAGAGCTCTTTAGTCTTGGCCATGGTGGAGAGTTTGGAATCTGATTGATTGATTGCTTCTGTGGACAGGTGTCTTTTATACAGGTAACAAACTGAGATTAGGAGCACTCCCTTTAAGAGTGCGCTCCTAATCTCAGCTCGTTACCTGTATAAAAGACACCTGGGAGCCAGAAATCTTTCTGATTGAGAGGGGGTCAAATACTTATTTCCCTCATTAAAATGCAAATCAATTTATAAAATTTTTGACATGCGTTTTTCTGGATTATTTTGTTGTTATTCTGTCTCTCACTGTTGAAATAAACCTACCATGAAAATTATAGACTGATCATTTCTTTGTCAGTGGGCAAACGTAGAAAATCAGCAGGGGATCAAATACTTTTTTCCCTCACTGTATATATCTCATCTCTCTTCTATGGTGCCTAGTGTGATTGTCACTTCTCTTGTGGTCCGGTCTGGTGTGTTCAGCAGAACGGAAGAGTGAGATATATATTTTTTGTATTTACTTCTGATTATGCCGTCTAATGTAGTTGAGTTCATTCGCTTTCCATCAGAGGAACTGTTAGCATTAAGTACTAAAGAACAGCTGTTGAAGATCGCTGAACACTACAAGGTTGAAATTAGTGATAAACGTCTAAAATTCTGTTACGTTGATGTTGCCAACATTTAATGAGAAGGACCCTGAGATGTTATTTTCGTTGGAGCTTGTTGCTGACGTGCTCTCTTGTGCGACCTGTTCCTGAATGTCTACGTGACTGACCATTGTTTGGTATTGTCCTGTTCTGTCGCTTCTGTCTGTTCCCTTCTGTTCTCGTTTTCTTCTTTCCTCTTAAACGTTGCTTCCTGTGCGCAAAGGTTGCTGAGGTCTGGGGAGGACAAGGTTGGCTGGGGCAAATGGAAGTGTGAACATGTACACCTTTATCAATTTGGGACGCAGAGGCTGTGTCAATTTGGGATGCAGAGGCTGTGTCAATTTGGGACGCAGAGGCTGTGTCAATTTGGGACGCAGAGGCTGTTATGTTGTTCCGGGGTCCTTGTTGGTCCCTGATTTTATGGGGGGGGGGGGGGGGGGGGGGGGGGGTGACGACCTCTTCCACTCTGTCTGCCGTATTCTTTCTCTTTGCTCTTGTTTTCCTTATTAGGATGCCGGTGGGCAGAGCCTGGAGGGTCGTCAGCGACATGGGACACACCTGGGCCCGGGTGTGACCCAAATTGATAAAGGTGTACATGTTCACACTTCCATTTGCCCCAGCCAACCTTGTCCTCCCCAGACCTCAGCAACCTTTGCGCACAGGAAGCAACGTTTAAGAGGAAAGAAGAAAACAAGAACAGAAGGGAACACACACACACACACACACAGCTGTAGCAGGTGTGGAGCAGCAGAAGAGATAAGCCATTTCATTATGGTACGCTGTAGGGCTCAGAACATGTTTATGGAGCATGGTGTAGTGGATTTTTCTCATACAAGCAGTTTTTGGATCCGTGTTGAAACGTATCTATAGCAGAACAGTAATGATCAAATGCTGAAATACATTCACAGAACTTCTGATCATTTTTTTGCCTTTGTACATGACTTGCATATCTTAAAGCACCTTTTGCAAAACTTAAAATACAAATGTCATCAGCGAATTGTCACTTGGGAGGCCCATTAGCAATTTTGACGGTATAATATAGTATTGATTAATGTATTTATGTTTTGCAAAAGGCCACTGAGTTCTGTGTCTTGTGTACTCTGTTTAGAAAATTGACAACATTGTTCCAAAAAATACCTGTACGCGATTAATAAAAACTGTAATAACTGGGTGGTTTATTTCACTCCTCCATTCTTCCCTTCTTCATTAACGATTAGCTGCTAGCTCCTAGGTCAGGCTAGCACCCCCAGCGGAAATGGGGCGGAGGTGTGTATTTGTGTCTGTGTGTATGTCTATGCATGCATGTGTACACAACCTGGTCTCAGAGCTTTTTGTATTATTCTGTACATAAATCTAAGACACTCCAATTTGCATTTTTTCACTTTAGCATTTTAGCTAATTGGCAACTTTTCATCTACTTACTTCTTCTGAGCTACTTTGCAACTACTTAGCATGTTAGCTAACCCTTCTCTTAAACTTAACCCTTTTATCTAACCCTAACCTTAACCCTTTAACCTAACTCCTAAACTTAACCCTAAGCCTAGCAAATTCATACAATATTGTACATTTTGCAAATTCATAACATATCATACGAATTGTAATTTATAACATATCACATGGGTGGTTGACATCCACAAAATAATACACACCACACGGAACGTAACATATCATACTAAATGTAGTCTTGGTTTATGTACAGAATAATACAAAATGCTCTGAGACCAGGTTGGTGTACAAGACTCCCTCCATATACAGGCCCCACCCTCATCAGGCACTCTACACCTATATAGTATACAGTACACACAACAGACCCTGACAGTTACATCAAACCAACTGTCTCTTTTTCATTCCCCCTCCCCCCTCTTTCCTTCCTTCCCCATCACTCCATCCCACACGCCTTCTCCCACCAACCACCCTCCCCCATCTTTCCTTCCTCCTCCTCATCCCTTCTCCCCTAGCCACCCCTCCCCGAGGCTTCCAGATCTTTCTATATCTTTCATTGTCCCTGACATCTGTTCTGCAGGCTGATTAATTGAGAGTAGCGTGTGGGATGAGACCCCCCTAGGTAATAACCGAAGTCAGAGAATGAACTTAGAAGAATGACTGACTGGCACAGTATGTTCACTGTCAATAATAGATCAGGGCCAACCCAGGTTAGACTGACTGGCTGTCAGACTGTCAGTCCGAATATGCTTGGCTGTACACAAATAGACATTGATTGAGTTCTAGGAAATAGAGCTAGAAAAGCAAAACTGTGGATAAATGTGGCCATGAGCAAGCTAACATTAGTGGTGTAGGAGTTTCTATATCACTTTGTTTATGCAGTGTTATTTTACCCTGTTTAGGAGAGGAGGTCTGACATTATTATCAATTTCTCTCCTCCCTTTCTGTCTTTCTCCCTCTCACTCTCCGAAAGTGATGTGATTAATGTCTCTCCAGGGACAGAGGGAGAGCAGTAACAGAGCCCAGTTCAGAGGTCACAGGCTCAGGTCAGAAGTTAGGGGTCAGTGGTCAGGGTGCTGACTTAAGTTCAAAAGCCACTTGGGGAGCGTTGTTGATGTGACACATTATATAGTAGTGATTCTTGTGTTTCCAGTCTGCACAGTGAATGGTGGTCAGGACAGGGTGAGACCAAATGACTGACAAGGTGAGACAGAGAGAGGCAGAGAAATAAAGAGAGAGAATTCTAAAAAGACAGAGAGTGAGATGGCCATTGGCTCTGCAGTCATACACCATCTGGACAAACAGAGCAGGACCAAAGACACACGCACACACACACACACACACACACACACACACACACACACACACACACACACACACACACACACACAGTAGGCTAATTTCACGTTTAGTTTGACTGTGGCTCTGTTCACACTTTTGGACAGACAGATGTACAGATGGTAGAGAAGGGGGGAAGGAGAGAAAGAGAGCAAGAAGAGGAGGAGAGAGTGGGATAAACAGCTAGAGAGGGAGAGATGGATAGAAAGTCTAAGAATATTCTCACTACGAGTGATTCTCTACATGTTTTGAGAAAATCCCCTTTGCTAGCAGCCAGGTCTCTCAAGATCCAAGGCGAGATTCGACGTATGTCCAGGTACCCAGGACGTCTGGCGATGACTTAAAAACCGTCCACTAGGGGCTACGGTGAGCGCTATTATCAGGCTGTTTGCTAGGGCGTTGTGGACAGGGATGGCGGATGGGCATAAGCCGTGAGCTGCGGCTCCGAGAGTCGCATGTTCAATCCCAGTGATAGGCACTTGTTTATACATGGTTTTTTTTAACCCTATCCCAAACCTTAACCCTTACCTCAAGGGTCTCCAATTACACTCAGCCGTGGGCCAATTTTTCCTTGAGCAGAAGGTCAGGAACATAATTTGTACACTGCATATTGACCGCAAACAGATACAGTATTTGCCCAAAAAATTATAATTTCAATCTTGTTGTGGCTAGACCTTTTACTATAATGTAAGCTTGCGAACTTGTCACATCTTCTACGCCACCTCCGGAGGTCGTGGATGAGCCTTGCGTGAGTCATGCCCCTTCGAGCCTTCGGATGTAAATGGAATTGTCTTCTGTAGCCAAATGATCCTACAGTTCAAATCTTAATAGCAGAGCAATGTGAAACAGTTGAAATGTATTGACATTGAGAGCTTGGGACTATAAGGTTCTATTTGCAAAAATATGATTCTGAGATAAATGGCTTTAAAGTTACGAACCCACATTGGTTTGAATGGTGTCAGTACATTTTATTATTTTGGATTTAACGTCATGAATCAGGGTATTTAGAGTACTATATACTGTAGGTAGAGAACATTGAACAGAACAAGGCTATGTCAATAACAGATTTTTTACAAAAAGTCCCAAGCTCTCGATTTTACGTATATTTGAGATGTTTTATTGATATTTAACCTTCCAATGCGGTAATACCCATTAGCATGGTCGCCGTGGCTTTAAGAAAACAGCTGGCAAAAGTGCATCTGACTGAGACCACTGAGGCAAAAACTTTTGTGACTGAGGTACACACTGAGTATACAAAACATTAAGGACACTTGTTCTTGCCATTGCATAGACTGACCAGCTGAAGCCAGGTGAAAGCTATGATCCCTTATTGATGTCACTTGTTAAATCCACTTCAATCAGAGTAGATGAAGGGGTGGAGACAGGTTAAAGAAGGATTTTTAAGTCTTGAGACAATTAAGCCATGGATTGTGTATGTGTGACATTCAGAGGGTGAATGGGCAAAACAAAAGATTAAAGTACCTTTGAACAAGGTATGGTAGTAGGTGCAAGGCGCACTGTTTTAAGTATGTCAAGAACTGCAACAGTGCTGGGTTTTTCACACTCAACAGTTTCCCGTGTGTATCAAGAATGCCAAGAGTGTGCAAAGCTGTCATCAAGGCAAAGGGTGGCTACTTTGAAGAATCTAAAATCTAAAATATATTTTGATATGTTTAACACTTTTTTGGTTACTACATGATACCATATGTGTTATTTCATAGTTTTGATGTTTTTACCATTATTCTACAATGTAGAGAAATAGCAAAAATAAAGAATGAGTAGGTGTGTCCAAACTTTTGACTGGTATTGTATATATACTGTATATATATAGATATTGTTGCAGACCAGGGGGTTTGATCTAAATGTTTACACAGATCAGAAGTGTGATACTTTAGTTTCAGGGGTGTTATTTAAACCAATAAAGAAAAAGAAAAGAAACAGGTCTCCTCCAGGTGACCTCTTCCGGGTTACTGTCTTCTGGGCTCCGGGGAATGCTGTCTCCTCTGGGGTAGAACACCAAGCCCCTCGGTTCTACCAGACCGTAAGGATGTCTATCCGGTATCAACCTATCACTACCTCCAACATCTCTCGTGTGCTGCCCTCCTGGCAGCTTTATGGGCCCCGTATGGCTCTTGAGAAATCAGCCCCTTGATTACTCACCAGCCGCAATCAGCCTCAATTAGTCCTGGCCGGAGGACCCTTCGAGCCCTGGCACGTCCAGCAGAGGCAGCCACTGTCGCGTGATGTAGACTCTGTCTGTCACCAGGCCTCAACAAGTCTCCCCCCGGTGGCTTGTCCGCGGTACATCACAATATATATAATAATAATAAACTACTAAATAATACTGGTTCACTAACAACATTATCATGTTGAAGGTAGAGTGGCCCTTGTTTTAATTTAAAGGAATGTAATTTTAAGAGAAGGTCCAACATTATCTCTCAGACAGTTTTAGTCAACTTAGCTGCTCAAAACAAATTTCAGTTAGACACAATTAAGTCATTGTGTGGACCTCATCGACAGCCATTCCAATGAGACGTTTGTGGATCAATGATCAATAAAGTCTATTTTCTTTAGTAGAGCATTCAAGCAGAGGAGTTGAAAATGCCTTCATCGACTCGTGTATTGAGTATACTTCTGTCAAAAAATAATTTCATTTTCTGCAATGCAAACTAGGTAGCATACGGAACAACTTTCTACAAAATGTGTCCTACCTGGTAGGAAATCAGTGAGGAACTTAACACATACACCCCCCCCCCTCCCCTCCTTCAACCAGCATGTGGGGGGAGGGTTCTTGAAATGTAAATCCTGCCATTTAAACCGTTTTGCAATACAAAATTCTCCAGACCTCCAAGGGAGGTGTGACAATGATGTGATTTTGGAGGTATGGCAATGGGAGACTTTGACTAGGCTAACCACGTGTACTAGCTAGATAGTAGCTACTAACTAACCACGTGTGCTAGCTAGCTAGTAGCTAGCCTCGTCCCCGAGCCCCATCGTCTTTTCTTTTAGCTTATTCAGCAATTAAAATGTATTTTCATTTGAGGCTGTGGGAAGAGACTAGCTAGCTAATAGCTAACTGTGCTGTCCCATGGCTGTTAAACATGTATTTGCAGTTAAGCCATGGTAGCTATGGTTAGCTGCTAACTATCTAGCGCATTGGCTAACGTTAGCTAGCCTAGCTCATATTACCACATCTGGCCGTGTCCTGCCATCATCATGGCTAATCAACTAGCTAGTTAACAAGCGTTAACCAGGTTTAAAAGCTTGGTAACATTGTATTCAGCTATAAAACAAAATGTAACAGACATTGTGTTAGCTAGCTAGCTAGATAATGTTATATTACCCCACATTAACAACAAGAAATAAGCTACTTACCACCAAGGAGCAATATTTTAGACTTGTAGCTTTTCACCTTTTGTCATTTTTTGCTGCTGGGCATCATCCAGATTCACTCCGTAGCATGCTATTTTCAGTAGCATTCAGACCCCTTCCCTTTTTCCACATTTTGTTATGTTACAGCTTTATTCTAAACATATTTTTATCCCTCATAAATCTACACACAATACCCCATAATGATAAAGCGAAAACAGCTTTTTTAGAAACTTCTGCAAATGTATACAAAATAAAAAATAGAAATACCTTATTTATCTCATTTGTATATACTGTATTCTATTATACTGTATCTTAGTCTATGCCGCTCTGACATTGCTCATCCATCTTAATTCCATTCATTTAATTTAGATATGTGTGTATTGTGTGTATTGTTGTGAAATTGTTAGATATTACTTGTTAGATATTACTGCACTGTTGGAGCTAGAAACACAAGCATTTCGCTACACTTGCAATAACATCTGGTAAACACGTGTATGTGACCAATAACATTTGATTTGATTTGATTTGATTTACATAACTAATCAGATCCTTTGCTATGAAACTCGAAATTGAGCTCAGGTGCATCCTGTTTCCATTGATCATCATTGAGACGATTCTACAACTTGATTGGACTTGATTTGGAAAGACACACACCTGTCTATATAAGGTCCCACAGTAGACAGTGTATGTCAGAGCAAAAACTAAGCCATGAGATCGAAGGAATTGTCCGTAGAGCTCTGAGACAGGATTATGTCGAGGCACAGATCTGGGAAAGGGTACCAAAAAAAGTCTGCAACATTGAAGGTTCCAAAAAACACAGTGGCCTCCATCATTCATAAATGGAAGAAGGAAGTTTGGAACCACCAAGACTCTTCCTAGAGCTGGCCGCCCGGCTAAATTGAGCAATCTGTGGAGAAGGGCCTTGGTCAGGGAAGTGACCAAGAACCAGAGGGTCACTCTGACACAGCTCCAGAGTTCCTCTGTGGAGATGGGAGAACCTTCCAGAAGGACAACCATCTCTGTAGCTCTCCTCAGTAAAAATCACATGACAGCCCGCTTGGAGTTTGCCAAAAGGCACCTTTAATTTAACCTTTATTTAACTAGGCAAAAGGACCTAAAGGACTCAGACCATGAGAAACAAGATTCTCTGGTCTGATGAAACCAAAATTGAACTCTTCGGCTTGAATGCCAAGTGTCACATCTGAAGGAAACCTGGCACCATCCCTACGGTGAAACATGGTTGTGGCAGCATCATATTGTGGCAAAGTTTTTCAGTGGCAGGGACTGGGAGACTAGTCAGGATTGAGAGAAAGATGAACTGAGCAAAGTACAGAGAGATTCTTGATGAAAACCTGCTCCAGAACGCTCAGGACCTCCGACTGGGGCGAAGGTTCACCTTCCAACCAGACAACGATCCTAAGCACACAGCCAAGACAACGCGGGAGTGGCTCTGAATGTCTCTGAATGTCTCTGAATGTCCTTAAGTGGCCCAGCCAGAGCCCAGACTTGAACCCGATCAAGAGACCTGAAAATAGCTGTGCTGCAATGCTCCCCATCCAACTTGACAAAGCTTGAGAGGATCTGCAGAGAAGAATGGGAGAAACTTCCCAAATACAGGTGTGCCAAGCTTGTAGCGTCATACCCAAGAAGATTCGAGGCTGTGATTGCTGCCAAAGGTGCTTCAACAAAGTACTGAGTAAAGGGTCTGAATACTTATGTAAATGTGCTGTTCATTTTTTTTAAATGAATTTGCAAAAGATAAAAATAACAGTTTTCCAATCAAATCAAATCTTATTTGTCACATGTGCCGAATACAACAGGTGAATACAACCTTACCGTGAAATGCTTACTTACAAGCTCTTAACAACAATGCAGTTCAAGAAATAGTTAATAAAATATTTACTAAAAAAACGAAAGTAAAAAAAATATAATCAATCAAAAAGTAACACAAGAAATGTACATAACAATAACAAGGCTATATACAGGGGGTACCGGTACCGAGTCAATGTGCAGGAGTACAGGTTAGTTGAGGTAATTTATAATGTGACTATGCATAGATAATAAACAGCGAGTAGCGCAGTGTAAAAACAAAGGGGGGGGGGGGGTCAATGTAAATAGTCCGGGTGGCCATTTGATTAATTGTTCAGCAGTCTTATGGCTTGGGGGTAAAAGCTGTTAAGGAGCCTTTTGGTCCTAGACTTGGCGCTCCGGTACCGCTTGCAGTGTTTAATGCTGAGATGTAGTCAATGAACAGCATTCTAACATAGGTGTTCCTTTTGTCCAAGTGTGAAAGGGCAGTGTGTAGTGCGATTAAGAATGTGTCATCTGTGAATCTGTTGGGGTGGTATGCGAATTGGAGTGGGTCTAGGGTTTCTGGCATGGTGACAGGTGTGCGCCCTAACAAGCAGCCTGCTGACCTAGAGGCCGGAGAGGGAGCACACGTGACACATAGTTTGGAGAGAGACTAAGGAAGTGGTAAAGCTACCTGGCTGACCTGATTACTCAAATCTGTTGTGTACAGTGGGAAAAAAGAAATGTGATGTTTGATGGATATCTGAAAAGACATGAAATGTTACCAAAATGATGTGGCATAGCTGGGTCTATGTCTTCTACAAAGGATAGGGAGGGTTGCCAGATATTATAAAATGTAATTGCAGATGCCCCCACGGAGTAGCGCATTTTCTCTAGCTTGAGATGTTGCATAACTTCCTTTATCCAATTGCTAAACGTAGGAGGAAACCGATCCTTCCATTTAAATAGTATGAGACGTCTAGCTAGAAGAGTAGTATATGCCAGCATGTTGCCCATATAACTGTGGTGCCACTCCGTAGAACTGTTAAGAGGGGCCTTCTGTGGTGCCACTCCATAGAACTGTTTAGAGGGGCCTCCTGTGATGCCACTCCATAGACATTTTTAGAGGGGCCTCCTGTGGTGCCACTCCCAATAATGCAATAAAGGCAGAAGGTTTTATAGGTCTCTCCAGTATCTTAGATAACATCTGAAAAATTGACATCCAGAAATCTGTCAATTTCAGTAATGTCCAAAACATGTACAGTAAAGTAGCAGGAGCCTGCTTCCATAGGTCACAAGTGGGATCTACGTATTTCTGGTCTAATCTTGGATAATTTTGCCTTTGACTAATTCAGTTGATTAACTATTTTAAATTGAATTAAAACATGTCTTAGACATATAGATGAAGAATGTATTCTCTGAAGCATACTCAAATTTCATCTGAAAGTTGTTCACGTAAATCCTCTTCCCATTGGTTCTTAAGAGAGTCCAGGGATTCCAAATTGTGCAAGTTTAATAACGTATAGACCAAGCCTATGCCCCCTTTGATATAAGGATTCACTTTAAAACAGAGTCTAGAAGGTGGGCATGATGGAAAGTGACTAGAGCATGAAGATACAAAACCATGCAGTTGCAGGTACATAAGGAAATGGGATCTAGGGATATTGAACTGTTCAAAAGATGCAAAATCCATATAAATGTGCAAGTCGTTCAGTGAGGAGATCCCTTTTCCAGACCAGATATGAAACGCCCTGTCTAATAATGATGGAGACAAGGTATGATTCTGTAATAACGAGGCAGAAGTTGAAAATTCACTGAGATCAAACGATCGCCTGAATTGTTTCTAGATTTTTTTGAGAATGTTTCACAATAGGGGTTTTAGTGTATTTGGAAAAAGGCTCAGTTTATGTGAGTTTTCAGCAGAGTAAGGCAGCTAAGGAGGTGGGGCCACGGGATGAAATCTCTAAGGTCAACCATTTCAGGCCTGCAACATCAAGGATTTCTGTCATCCAATATAGAATGATTCTTATATTAGCTGCCCAGTAATAATATTGAGTGCTAGACCACACTGGTGGTGAGATCTCTGCAATATGTTTTAACATATCCAAGTGTTTTTGTTGTTCCAGATAAAAGCAGATATCAGTTTATCTATGGAGATAAAAAATGATTTGGTCAGAAAGATAGGAATAAATTAAAATAAGTATAAAAACGTAGGTAATACATACATTTGAACCTGTTTGGGAAAGGCATCCCGCTAGCTGCACACCTGGCCAACATCCAGTGAAATTGCAGAGCGCCAAATTCAAAAACAGAAATACTCAATAGAAATTCATAAAACATACAAGTGTTATACATCGGCTAAAAGATTAACTTCTTGTTAATCCAGCCTCTGTGTCAGATTTAAAAAAGGCTTTATGGCGAAAGCATACCATGCGATTATCTGAGGACAGCGCCCCGCGTACAAAACCATACAAACATTTTCCAGCCAAGTAGAGGAGTAACAAAAGTCAGAAATAGCGATAAAATGTATCACTTACCTTTGATGATCTTCATATGTTTGCACTCACAAGACTCCATGTTACACAATAAATGTTCGTTTTGTTCGATAAAGTCCCTCTTTATGTCCAAAAACCTCCGTTTTGTTGGCGGGTTTTGTTCAGTAATCCATTTGCTCAAAGGCGGTCACAACAGGCAGGCGAAAAATCCAAATAGTACCAGTAAAGTTCATAGAAACATGTCAAACGATGTTTATAATCAATCGTCAGGTAGTTTTTTTGTCTAAATAATCAATAATATTTCAACCGGACAATAGTGTTATCAAGATAAAGAAAAACAACTACTTTCGTCTGCCATATCAGTTCTGTTATACTCACAGACATTATTTTAACAGTTTTGGAAATGTTAGAGTGTTTCCTATCCAACTATACTAATTATATGCATATCCTCGCCTGAGTAACAGGCAGTTTACTTTAGGCACGCTTTTCATTTGGGTGGGAAAATACTGCCCCCTTTCCCAAAAAGGTTTTTAACAGTGTTATTTATTCCGTTAAAAGAAAGAGAAAGTTAATCCTAGTGTTCAAGATACTGTTTCAGATGGAGTGTCAAGGGAGGGAAATTGGCTTTATAGAGGTCTTTGAAACCAGCTTGATCTGAAGAGATAATGGAGGGAAGGACTGACTCAAAACGACAGGCAAGCATCTTAGAAAGTATCTTTACATCACAATTAAATAAAGATATTGACATATATGAACCACACTCAAAAGGAGAAAGTTGATCTGAGAATTATTTTTTTTTCGCTCAGAAATCTGTTGGGCCCATTTACCATAGATTTAATTGCCAACACAATCTCTTCTACCGAGAACTGCTCTTCTAATTCAGCAGCTATCTCAGTTTTAAATGTGAGAATATATAAGTTCTCAAAGAAGGTGTTGAATAAAGTGGATTACGAAGTGTATAATTGTGAGTAAAAGTTATGAAACCATGAATTGAGCTCTAAATGATCAATTGAATTGTTACCCAATTCAAATTGTCCGGTGGCGATTTTATTAATTGTTCAGAAGTCTTATGACTTGGGGGTAGAAGCTGTTGAGGAGCCTTTTGGACCTAGATTTGGCACTCCGGTAGCACTTGCAATGCGGTAGCAGAGAAAACAGTCTATAACTTGGGTGACTGGAGTTTATGGGCTTTCCTCTGACACCGCCTATTGTATAGGTCCTGGATGGCAGGGAGCTTGGCCCCAGTGATGTACTGGTCCGTACGCACTACCCTCTGAGGCACCTTACGGTCAGATGCCGAGCAGTTGCCATACCAGGCGGTGATGCAACCGGTCAGGATGCTCTCGATGGTGCAGCTGTAGAACCTTTTGAGGACCTGGGGACCCATGCCAAATCTTTTCAGTCTCCTGAGGGGAAAAAGGTTTTGTCGTGCCCTCTTCATGACTGTCTTGGTATGTTTGGACCATGATAGTTCGTTGGTGATGTGGACACCAAGGAACTTGATACTCTCGACCCGCTCCACTACAGACACGTCGATGTTAATGGGGGCCTGTTCGTCCTGCCTTTTCCTGTAGTCCACAATCAGCTCATTTGTCTTGCTCACATTGAGGGAGAGGTTGTTGTCCTGGAACCACACTGCCAGTTCTCTGACCTCCTCCCTATAGGCTGTCTCATCGTTGTTGGTGATCAGGCCTACCACTGTTGTGTCGTCAGCAAACTTAATAATGGTGTTGGAGTCATGTTTGACCACTCAGTTATGGGTGAACAGGGAATACAGGAGGGGACTTAGTATACACCCCTGAGGGGCCCCAGTGTTAAGGATCAGCATGGCAGACATGTTGTTGCCTACTCTTACCACATGGGGGGCGGCCCTTCAGGAAGTCCAGGATCCAGTTGCAGAGGGAGGTGTTTAGTCCCCGAGTTCTTAGCTTAGTGATGAGCTTCGTGGGCACTGTGGTATTGAACGCTGAGCTGTAGTCAATGAACAGCATTCTCACATAGGTGTTCCTTTTGTCCAGGTGAGAAAGGGCAGTGTGGTGTGCGATTGAGATTGCATCATCTGTGGATCTGTTGGGGAGGTATGCGAATTGGAGTGGATCTAGGGTGTCCGGGAGGATGCTGTTGATGTGAGCCTTGACCAGCCTTTCAAAGCACTTCATGGCTACCGACGTGGGGGGCGGTAATCATTTAGGCAGGTTACCTTCGCTTTCTTGGGCACAGGGACTATGGTGGTTTGCTTGAAACATGTAGGTATTACAGACTCAGTCAGGGAGAGGTTGAAAATGTCAGTGAAGACACTTGACAGTTGGTCTGCGCATGTTTTGAGTACATGTCCTGTTAATGTGCTTTTGCCTGGCGGCTTTGTGAATGTTGACCGGTTTAAAGGTTTTGATCACATCAGCTACCAAATGCGTTATCACACAGTCATCCAGAACAGCTGGTGCTCTCATGCATGCTTCAGTGTTGCTTGCCTCAAAGCGAGCATAAAATGCATTTTGCTCATCTGGTAGGCTTGCATCACTGGGCAGCTCGTGTCTGGCTTTCCCTTTGAAGTCCATAATACTTTTCAAGCCCTTCCACATCCGATGAGCGTCAGAGCCGGTGTAGTAGGATTCAATCTTAATCCTGTATTGACGCTTTGCTTGTTTGATGGTTCGTCTGAGGGCATAGAGGGATTTCTTATAAGCGTCTGGATTAGTCTCCCGCTTCTTGAAAGCGGCAGCTCTAGCCTTTAGCTCGATCCAGATGTTGCCTGTAATCCATGGCTTCTGGTTGGGATAGGTACGTACGGTCACTGTGTGGATGACGTCGTCAATGCACTTATTGATGAAGCCAATGACTGACGTGGTGTACTCCTCAATGCCATTGGATGAATCCCGGAACATATTCCAGTTTGTGCTAGCAAAACAGTCCTGTAGTGTAGCATCTGCGTCATCTGACCACTTCCGTATTGAACAAGTCACTGGTACTTGTTCAATACTGGCAGGAATCAGGAGGATAGAATTATGGTCAGATTTGCCAAATGGAGGGCGGGGGAGAGCTTTGTATGCATCTCTGTGTGTGGAGTAAAGGTGGTCTAGGATTTGTTTTTCTCTGGTTGCACATGTGACATGCTGGTAATAATTTGGGAAAACTGATTTTAGTTTGCCTGCATTAAAGTCCCCGGCCACTAGGAGCGCTGCTTCTGGGTGAGCATTTTCTTCTTTGCTTATGGCCTGTTTGAGAGCTGTCTTAGTGCCAGCTTCGTTCTGTGGTGGTAAATAGACGGCTACAAATAATATAGATGAGAACTCTCTTGGTAGATAGTGTGGTCTACAGCTTATCATAAGGTACTCTACCTCGGGCGAGCAATACCTCGAGGCTTCTTTAACTTCTTTGGGATGGGGCGGTATTTTGACGTCCGGATGAAAAGCATGCCCAAAGTAAACTGCCTGCTACTCAGGCCCAGAAGCTAGGATATACATATAATTGGTAGAATTGGATAGACATTTGGATAGAAAACACATAGAAAACTGTTAAAATAATGGCTGTGAGTATAACAGAACTGAAATGGCAGGCGAAACCCCGAGGACAAACCATCAACAACAACAACAACAACAAAAAATTAAGCATACCACTGATTTCAATGGCTGGCGCTTTTATAATAGGGCAAAATCATCCCCAATTGCAATTCCTAGGGCTTCCACTAGATGTCAACAGTCTTTAGAAAGAGTTTCAGGCTCGTTTTTGGAAAAATGAGGGAGAAGTTGTAGTTTTTCTAAGTGGCTCCCATTTTGGCTGTAGTGTTTCCAAGGCCGAGAGAGCGCGTTCTTTTTGTTTATCTCCGGTAAAGACAATAACGATTCTCTGTCATAAATTGTATCGTTTATTTGCGTATATATTAGGGTACCTAAGGTTTGATTATAAACAGTGATTGACTTGTTTGGATAAGTTTATTGGTAATGTTTGGGATTCATTTTGTATGCATTTTGAAGGAGGGAAACCGAGTGGATTATTAACTGAAGCGCGCCAGCTAAACTGAGTTTTTATGGATATAAAGAAGGACTTTATTGAACAAAAGGACCATTTGTAATGTAACTGGGACCTTTTGGAGTGCCAACAGAAGAAGATCTTCAAAGGTAAGGCATATGTTATATCGCTACTTCTGACTTTCGTGTCGCAACTCCCTGGTTGAAAATGATTTGTTATGCATTTGTGTGCTGGGCGCTGTCCTCAGATAATGCATGGTTTGCTTTCGCCATAAAGCCTTTTTGAAATCTGACATGGTGGCTGAATTAACAACAAGTTAAGCTTTATTTTGATGTATTGCACTTGTGATTTCATGAAAGTTAAATATTTATAGTAATTTCATTTGAATTTCGCGCTCTGCAATTTCACCGGATGTTGGCCAGATGGGACGCTAGCATCCCAATGATCTGCAAGAAGTTAATATTAGAAAACAACAGTTTTCAGCTGTGCTAACAATATTGCAAAAGGGTTTTCTAATGATCAATTAGACTTTTAAAATTATAAACTTGAATTATCTAACACAATGTGCCATTGAAACAAAGGAGTGCTGGTTGCTGATAATGGGCCTCTGTACGCCTATTTAGATATTCCATAAACAATCTGCCGTTTCCAGCTACAATAGTAATTTATAACATTAATAATGTCTACACTGTATTTCTGATCAATTTGATGTTATTTTAATGGACAAAAAAATTGCTTTTCTTTCAAAAACAAGGACATTTCTAAGTGACCCCAAACTTTTGAATGGTAGTGTTGATATAACTAGGAATAAAGTGACTAGGCAACAGGACAGATAATTAACAGTAGCAGCAGCGTATGTGATGAGTCAAAGAAAGTGAGTGCAAAAAGGGTAAATGCAGATAGTCCGGGTTAGGGCTGTGACCAGTCATGATATTTTTTCAGCCGTTGATTGACAAGCAAATAACTGCCGGTCTCCCTGTAATTGACCGTTAATTAACATAAACACATTTAGCATTCCTGGCTTCCATGCATAGGTTACAAGTGACTTGTAGTGGAAATATTAATGTTTGTGCTTTTCTTATAACTAATTTCTGTTTTCTATTCATGTGCTGTTCTAATAACAATTTCTGTGTTAATGCAAGTGACTTACTGTACAAATCCTCACTATCAGTAGCTGCAATTTGGCAGTACGCCCAGACCTTGTTTTGAGAACGAACAAAAGATTTCTCAGTTACAAGGTCTCAGTTTAGAGAGAAGAAGCCTCGTGAGGTATTGGTCTGTCACATGAATGAAACAAAATTGTAATGATTAATTAATTATGCTAAATCATGCAAATATAACTTGTCTGTGTATAGCTGTATATAAGAAAACTGCTGGGACTGCCCAGGAGAGTTCCTGAATGACATGGTGCTTTGAGTTGGTTGGAACCTACCCAGCGTGCTGACAAATAAACAATGATTCACTTAAGATTGACTTCGAGTGTCCCTGTGTAAGAATTTCCACGACAGACTGATGCAGACCTTTGGAATATCTGCATTTGAAAAAGTCTAATAAATCCATGTAATATAGCCTACACCATCACAATAAATCCATTATTTATATTAGACAGGTCTAAAGAAACAGGACATGAAGAAAATGTAGTCTATTTCAGAAGAACAGAATAGCATACTCTGAGTTGCCCTTATGTTAGGCCCTGATCTGGCTATGCCATACGGCTGTGGGCTACACTAGTTCATTTAGCAGACAAGATTTGCTTAGAATTACGTGGTATTATTTTATATTATTTCATAGTATGAAGAATACAATTGAACACAGTTGAAGAAAATAGAAAGGCTATTTTCTCCAAAGGATTTGAGGGAGTGCGCACATGCAAAGAGGTGAACATAGCTGACCTGTGTCACACCCTGATCTGTTTCACCTGTCCTTGTGATTGTCTCCACCCCCTCCAGGTGTCGCTTATTATCCCCGGTGTATATATCCCTGTTTCCTGTCTCTCTGTGCCAGTTCGTCTTGTTTGCCAAGTCAACCAGCGGTTTTCCTTGCTCCTATTTTTTCCCAAGTCTCTTTTGGTTCTAGTTCTCCTGGTTTCAACTCTTGCCTGTCCTGACTCCGAACCCACCTGCCTGACCAAATCAAAATTATTTATATAGCCCTTCTTACATCAGCTGATATCTCAAAGTGCTGTACAGAAACCCAGCCTAAAACCCCAAACAGCAAGCAATGCAGGTGTAGAAGCACGGTGGCTAGGAAAAACTCCCTAGAAAGGCCAAAACCTAGGAAGAAACCTAGAGAGGAACCAGGCTATGAGGGGTGGCCAGTCCTCTTCTGGTGGCGGGTGCCGGGTGGAGATTATAACAGAACATGGCCAAGATGTTCAAATGTTCATAAATGACCAGCATGGTCAAATAATAATCAAATCAAATCAAACTTATTTATATAGCCCTTCGTACATCAGCTGATATGTCAAAGTGCTGTACAGAAACCCAGCCTAAAACCCCAAACAGCAAGCAATGCATGTGAAAGAAGCACGGTGGCTAGGAAAAACTCCCTAGGAAAAACTCCTGAGAAAGGCCAAAACCTAGGAAGAAACCTAGAGAGGAACCAGGCTATGAGAGGTGGCCAGTCCTCTTCTGGCTGTGCCGGGTGGATATTATAACAGAACATGGTCAAGATGTTAAAATGTTCATAAATGACCAGCATGGTCAAATAATAATAATCATAGTAGTTGTCGAGGGTGCAACAAGCACGTCCGGTGAACAGGTCAGGGTTCCATAGCCGCAGGCAGAACAGTTGAAACTGGAGCAGCAGCATGGCCAGGTGGACTGGGGACAGCAAGAAGTCATCATGCCAGGTAGTCCTGAGGCATGGTCCTAGGGCTCAGGTCCTCCGAGAGAGAGAAAGAAAGAAAGAAAGAGAATTAGAGAGAGCATACTTAAATTCACACAGGACACCGGATAAGACAGGAGAAATACTCCAGATATAACAGACTGACCCTAGCCCCCCGACACATAAACTACTGCAGCATAAATACTGGAGGCTGAGACAGGAGGGGTCAGGAGACACTGTGGCCCCATCCGATGATACCCCCAGACAGGGCCAAACAGGCAGGATATAACCCCACCCACTTTGCCAAAGCACAGCCCCCACACCACTAGAGGGATATCTTCAACCACCAACTTACCATCCTGAGACAAGGCCAAGTATAGCCCACAAAGATCTCCGCCACGGCACAACCAAAGGGGGGGCGCCAACCCAGACACGAAGACCATGTCAGTGACTCCACCCACTCAAGTGACGCACCCCTCCTAGGGACGGCATGGAAGAACACCAGTGAGCCAGTGACTCAGCCCCTGTAATAGGGTTAGAGGCAGAGAATCCCAGTGGAGAGAGGGGAACCGGCCAGGCAGAGACAGCAAAGGCGGTTCGTTGCTCCAGAGCCTTTCCGTTCACCTTCACACTCCTGGGCCAGACTACACTCAATCATAGGACCTACTGAAGAGATGAGTCTTCAGTAAAGACTTAAAGGTTGAGACCGAGTCTGCGTCTCTCACATGGCTACCACTCTGCTTGTTCTGTCTATCCCCTTGTGCTGTTTGGACTCAGATCTGGTTACTGAACCCCTACTTGGCCTGACCTCGAGACTGCCCTTCATCTGGCACTGTTTTGGACTCTGACTCGGTTTATGAACTCTCGCCTGTACCCGACCTACCTTTTGACTACCCCTTGGATTAATAAATATCGGAGCTCAAATATCTGCTTTCTGTGTCTGCATTTGGGTTTCGCCTTGTGTCCATATACTATGTGCTTAATTTAAAGTTATTTATGTTACTTTAGTTGTGATACAAATGTTGGGCTATATGTTTAGTTTTTTTTATACATTCTAAGGCTACATGACGTGACTCTAATGATGATTTGAAAAAAAGTTGCATTAAGGGCATGAGGTCTGCTTTGTTTTTTGCGCAGGCTGTACACACTTCATCAGTCTCTCATTCACAATTTGACAAGCACTCGATAATTCCTTGAATGTCCCAGCTGCATCCCCTTTGTGTGACCGTAAGGCCCCCCCAAAAAATCCATGTCTTTTGTGGCCAGTAGCCATTGTGCCCTTGGGCTGAAAATTATAATTCCCTTCTCCCGGCTGTGTGCCGAAGCACCTCTCACTCACATGACTCACCGTCACGTGATTGGGTTTTTCTCACAGGCCACAAGTGAAGACAAACATGGGGATGCAACTGCATGCGTCCTTATTTCCGAGGCACATATGGAAGATACTGGAAGAAATGTTCACATTTACTTTTTGTCAGCCAACAAGATGAGTAGACCTAACAAACAGCAAAAGCACTAACCTATGTCAATCTACTATCCCCCATAGTACAAAATTGTACCTATTCTGTGCGAGAAATAAATATTCCAAACATAGTCTGGGACAGTTGCGGGATACGATAGATCCCAAATTAATACAACCACCAGCATCAAAAAATCTGTTTTAAGCAATGAGCCTTAGGCTATTTCTAGGATGATGGATGATGGTGTTGTGAGCCATGATCATTTCACGGCTACAGATGTGAGGGCTTTGGGGCGATAGTAATTTAGACAGGTTACCTTGGTGTTCTTGGACGCAGGGACTATGGTGGTCTGCTTGAAACATGTAGGTTTTACAGACTGGGTCAGGGAGAGGTTGAACATGTCTGTGAAGACACTTGCCAGCTGGTCAGCACATGCTCTGAGTATGCATCCTGGTAATCCCTCTCACCATGCAGCCTTGTGAATGTTAACCTGTTTAAAGGTCTTACTCACATGGCTACCGAGAGCGTGACCACACAGTCATCCAGAACAGCTGTGCTCTCATGCATGGTTCAAGTGTTGCTTGCCTTGAAGTGAGCATATAAGGCATTTAGCTCATCTGGTAGGCTCGCGTTACTGGGCAGCTCGTGGCTGGGTTTCCCTTTGCAATCCATGATAGTTGGCAAGCTGAGGTGAGCAGAACCTCAAGACTACCTTAATATTAAAGATTGCGCACCAGCTGTTAACCTGTTGAGGACAGACGTTCCGCTAGCGGAACCCCGTTCCGCCTGCGGAACCCCTAGCCAAGAGCCAATGGCATCGCATGGCGCGAAATACAAAACCAACTAAAATACCACAATTCAGTTTTCTCAAACAATCAACTATTTTACACCATTTTAAAGATAAGACTCGTTAATAATCTAACCACATTGTCCGATTTCAAAAAGGCTTTACAGCGAAAGCAAAACATTAGATTATGTTAGGAGAGTACATAGACACAAATAATCACACAGCCATTTTCCAAGCAAGCATATATGTCACATAAACCCAAACCACAGCTAAATGCAGCACTAACCTTTGATGATCTTCATCAGATGACACTCCTAGGACATTATGTTATACAATACATGCATGTTTTGTTCAATCAAGTTCATATTTATATCAAAAAACAGCTTTTTACATTAGCATGTGATGTTAAGAACTAGCATACCCACCGAAAACTTCCGGTGAATTTACTAAATTACTCATGATAAACGTTCACAAAATACATAACAATTATTTTAAGAATTATAGATACAGAACTACTTTATGCAATCGCGGTCAGATTTTAAAATAGCTTTTCGGCGAAAGCACATTTTGCAATATTCTGAGTACATAGCTCGGCCATCACGGCTAGCTATTTTGACACCAACCAAGTTTGGGACAACCTAAACTCAGAATTACCATTATAAAAATTGGATTACCTTTGATGTTCTTCGTCAGAATGCACTCCCAGGCCTTCTACTTCAACAACAAATGTTGTTTTGGTTACAAATAATCCATAGTTATATTCAAATAGCTCCGTTTTGTTTGTGCGTTCAGGTCACTATCCGAAGGGTGACGCGCGAGCGCATTTCGTGACAAAAAATTCAAAATATTCCATTACCATACTTAGAAGCATGTCTAAAGCGGTTTCAAATAAATTTTTATGCTATTTTTCTCATAAAATAGCAATAATATTCCAACCGGGCAACGTTGTATTCATTCAAAGGCTGAAAGAAAAAAATGGAGTAGTCTCGTGCACTCGCATCTCCAGTGTCACTGTCCCCAGGCTGGCTACTTACAAATTCTCCTGCTGTTCTTCACCCAGAGACAGCAGACACCCCATTCCACTCTCTGGCGGCTTTAGAGAGCCAATGGAAGCCTTAGAAAATGTCACGTTACAGCACAGATGCTGTATTTTCGATAGAGATGCAACAGAAGGACAACAAATTGTCAGATAGGGCACTTCCTGTATGGAATCTTCTCAGGTTTTGGCCTGCCATATGAGTTCTGTTATACTCACAGACACCATACAAACAGTTTTAGAAACTTCAGAGTGTTTTCTATCCAAATCTACTTTCTGGGCAGGAGTAGTAACCAGATTAAATCGGTACGTTTTTTTATCCGGCCGTGAAAACACTGCCACCTATCCCAAAGAAGTTAACAAAGAGACCCCTCCCCTCCACCTTAAGCTTACCCGAAGCTGCCGTTCTGTCCTGCTGATACATAGACAAACCAGCTAGATGTAAATTATCCCTGTCCTTGTTCAGCCCCGACTGAGAAACATAGGATATTACTGTTCTTCAGGTCCCGTTGATAGGATAGTCTCGAATGGAGCTCATCCAGTTCTTCTCCAGTGATTGTATGTTCGCCAATAGAATGGAGGTTTATCTACTAGCCGACATAGTTTAGCCAGGGTGTCCACACGTCGGCCTCTCTTGCGCTGACTCTTTCTCTTCCCGAGTCTCGAGGATTAGGGCCTGGTCCGGGGTGAGCAGTATGTCCTGCGCCTCCTCCCCACCTTTTCTGAAGGATCTCTACTCACACACGCACACACACACACACACACACACACACACACACACACACACACACACACACACACACACACACACACACAAAGCTGTAATTTAACTGTTTGACTGTGTTGAGCTGTGTTTAACTGTGTAACTGGAGTGCTGTGTGGAGATACAGTAAGATGATACCTGTGCTTCCTGCTTCAGGTTGTGCTGTTTGTCATTGGCTCAGCAGGTGAAGCCTATTTTATTCTCCAGCCAATTAATTGCATGGTCTGATGGAGAGGTTATGGAGAGTAGAGGTGCAGTTGTACACACATACAGGGAGACTGGTGTACACTACCAATATGGTATTAGAGCCTAGGGTGGAAGGGGGGGGGGGGGTGAGTGAAAGAGAGAGTGAGGGGGGAGAAAGAAAGAAAGAGTGACAGAGAGAGAGGGAGGGAGGGAGGGAGGGCAGAGTTTGATTAAACAATGCTCTTTACTTCCTGAATCTTTCATGCTGGTTATTGAATTATACATCTGCTTTCATAAATGATTGAACCAAAGTGATTATGTGATGCTTTGTCATTGTGTGAGTGTGCATGTGTGTATGTGTCTCTGTGAGTGCGTGCGTGTGTTTCTCTCCTTGTCTACAGAGTGAATGGGATCCCAGCCCCCCTCCTGGTCTAAGTGTGGTTGCTGTGGAGACAGTGTGTCAGCCACATCTACTAAGGCTCTACAATAATTATTTGGCAACAGCAGAGAGGGGGAGTGATGGACGGGGAGATAGGGAGAGGTAAAAAGGAGGAGAGAGAGAGGGAGAAGAGAGAAGAGGCTACGATAGGATAGAGCTCTATGTGACCTTTACAGACTGTACCCCAGTGGTGGTTTGACTGTGCAAACTCTCTCTCTCACACACACACCAGATAATTTATCATGAGTCAATAATGTCAAAAAGTGTATGTTAGTCAGCCATATTTATTAGCTGTTGTGGCATTTCTAGGAGCTGGGTGGCTGTGTATGACTTGACCTCTGCATGGGTTTCCAAGATGTGTGAGAGCTACAAGGACACCAAGAGCTGTGGTTAATGGCTGATAACACACACACACACACACACACACACACACACACACACACACACACACACACACACACACACACACACACACACACACAAACACACACACACACACACACACACACACACACACACACACACACACACACACACACACACACACACACACACACACATACACACAATGCGTTATCATGCTGTTAACATCGCCAGTGACACAATATGTCACTCAGCAATTGCTGCTCACTAACAGTGAGGCCAGTGTTTACCAGGACTAACTAGTAGCTAAAGAGTGCGCAGTGGTCTAAGCAGCGGTCTAAGCAGTGGTCTAAGCAGCAGTCTAAGCAGTGGTCTAAGCAGTGGTCTAAGTAGCGGTCTAAGCAGTGGTCTAAGCAGCGGTCTAAGCAGCGGTTTAAGCAGTGGTCTAAGCAGCGGTCTAAGCAGCAGTCTAAGCAGCGGTCTAAGCAGCGGTCTAAGGCATTGCATCTCAGTGCTAGAGGCGTCACTACAGACACCCTGGTTCGATTCTAGGCTGTATCACAACTGCCCGTGATTAGGAGTCCCATAGGGCGGTGTACAATTGGCCCAGCGTCGTCCGGGTTTGGCCGGTGTAGGCCGTCATTGTAAATAAGTATTTGTTGCCTAGTTAAATAAAGGTTAAATAAATCAAAATAAAATATAGGAGACCATGACAACAGCTTTATTACACAGGGTACAGAAAACACACGCACAAACACACACACAAACACACACAGCTCCCCAATCATGTGCGAACAAGACACCTTCTCTCACCAAGATGAACATAACATAAAGAATCCTCACACTTCCTATCCTTCAAAGATGGAAAGGATGCACAGAAGAGGGGGATGAATAAACAAGTGTGTTTGGGTAACGTCTTGGGGCCGGAAAACAGACACCCAAACAGCTCTAATTGATCAAAGGAGCTGCTGTCTCTAACGAGCTGTTAATTAACTGTCATTTCACTTAGCACACGCACACACAAACACACACACACACACACAAAAACACACACAGTTCTTCAGCTGTACCATTGAGAGCATCTTGACTGGCTGCATCACCACTTGGTATGGCAACTGCTTGGTATCCGACCGCAAGGCGCTACAGAGGGTAGTGCGTACGGTCATCCAGGACCTCTATACCAGGTGGTGTCAGAGGAAGAAGGTCCTACAAATTGTCAAAGACTCCAGCCACCTAAGCCATAGACTGTTCTCTCTACTACTGCACGGCAAGTTGTACCAGTGCACGAAGTCTGGACCGTGAACAGCTTCGACCCCCAAGCCATAAGACTGCTAAATAGTTATCCCTTTCCTGCAGTCAATGACCAAAAGCACCCTCTTTGGTCTCATGGGTGGAATAATAAATGAATATATAGTTTTTTTTAAACTACGAAAATATGGTGTTTCTATGTCAAAAGGTTTTGTTATATTTCAGTCTTCTGTGATGTATATAAAGTGCATAATTGGGATGCAAACTCAAAATGTAATACATTTCAACTCTATATCTGACATGGTACAGGTGTCTTCTTTTTTAAGCCCATAAACTTGTGTGTGAGGTGTATACCTTTGCTTCAAAGTAGACTTGTTCAAGACTACTAGCGATCTCTCTTTGTGACCATGATTTAGCCCACTGCAGTAAAAGCTTAACCAAACAGCTACCCGGACTATCTGCATTTGATCCTCCTTTCCACTAACTCTTTTGACTCATCACATACACTGCTGCTGCTCTTTATTATCTATCCTGCTGCCTAGTCACTTTACCCCTACCTCATTTACCTCTTACCCCTCCAGATCGACTTGCTACTGTTACCCCGTGTATATAGCCAAGCTATGGTTACTCATTGTGTATTCATTCCTTGTGTTTTTTTGGGGGGGGAGCTTTTCTATTGTTTTTTAATTTCTCTCTCTGCATTGTTGGGAAAGGTCCGTAAGTAAGCATGTCACTGTTAGTCTACACCTGTTGTTTACAAAGCATGTGACAAATACATTTTGATTTGATTTGACAAAAAGAAACATACACACACAAATGCACAGACACACAAACTCACTCGCGCACACACACACACAAACGCATGCGCACACACAAATGCACACACACCCACTCTCTATTCTGTCCACTACTCTGTGTGTTTACTTGAATTTGTAACAAACAAAATGCTTTGAAGCATTGGATAATTAATTAAAGAGGATCCACTGTTACCAATTAATTAAAGAGGATCCACACATAACACACACACACACACACACTGATAACAGGAGTTTTGATAGGTGGAGTTAGTCAACAGCAATGCATTGTCTAGAAATGACAAGAACCTCTGTCATGTAGAGAATAGGACATTGTGTTGTATACTGTATGTTGCATTTATATAACTGTGGTATAACACAGGCTCAGAGAGTTTTACACACATACACATACAGTTTACAAAATGAGCGCGAACACGCTCGCGCACGCACACACACACACTCGCATGCACACACACACACACACACACACGCACACACACTCGCATGCACACACACACACACACACGCACGCACGCACACACACACACACACACACACACACACACGCACACACGCACACACACACACACACACACACACACACACACACACACACACACTGACTCAGTGAACTGGGGAGGGCATGTGGCACAGAGTGCGTGATCTTTGGCCTGAGATGATAATGGCAGCTCCTCGTTGGAGTGCTCACACACACACACACACAAACCCCACACCACACCTCACACCACACACACACACACACACACACACACCACACACACAGGGCAGTAACTTTTTAATTCAGCAGCTCATTGTGTGACGGGGAGCAGATGGTAGCAGGATTAGCCAAATGAAAATACACTGGCTAACATTAACACTGTTAATATCTGACAGGGAGATAGACCCCATGCACACACACACACACACACACACACACACACACACACACACACACACACACACACACACACACACACACACACACACATACACACAATGCGTTATCATGCTGTTAACATCGCCAGTGACACAATATGTCACTCAGCAATTGCTGCTCACTAACAGTGAGGCCAGTGTTTACCAGGACTAACTAGTAGCTAAAGAGTGCGCAGTGGTCTAAGCAGCGGTCTAAGCAGTGGTCTAAGCAGCAGTCTAAGCAGTGGTCTAAGCAGTGGTCTAAGTAGCGGTCTAAGCAGTGGTCTAAGCAGCGGTCTAAGCAGCGGTTTAAGCAGTGGTCTAAGCAGCGGTCTAAGCAGCAGTCTAAGCAGCGGTCTAAGCAGCGGTCTAAGGCATTGCATCTCAGTGCTAGAGGCGTCACTACAGACACCCTGGTTCGATTCTAGGCTGTATCACAACTGCCCGTGATTAGGAGTCCCATAGGGCGGTGTACAATTGGCCCAGCGTCGTCCGGGTTTGGCCGGTGTAGGCCGTCATTGTAAATAAGTATTTGTTGCCTAGTTAAATAAAGGTTAAATAAATTAAAATAAAATATAGGAGACCATGACAACAGCTTTATTACACAGGGTACAGAAAACACACGCACAAACACACACACAAACACACACAGCTCCCCAATCATGTGCGAACAAGACACCTTCTCTCACCAAGATGAACATAACATAAAGAATCCTCACACTTCCTATCCTTCAAAGATGGAAAGGATGCACAGAAGAGGGGGATGAATAAACAAGTGTGTTTGGGTAACGTCTTGGGGCCGGAAAACAGACACCCAAACAGCTCTAATTGATCAAAGGAGCTGCTGTCTCTAACGAGCTGTTAATTAACTGTCATTTCACTTAGCACACGCACACACAAACACACACACACACACACAAAAACACACACAGTTCTTCAGCTGTACCATTGAGAGCATCTTGACTGGCTGCATCACCACTTGGTATGGCAACTGCTTGGTATCCGACCGCAAGGCGCTACAGAGGGTAGTGCGTACGGTCATCCAGGACCTCTATACCAGGTGGTGTCAGAGGAAGAAGGTCCTACAAATTGTCAAAGACTCCAGCCACCTAAGCCATAGACTGTTCTCTCTACTACTGCACGGCAAGTTGTACCAGTGCACGAAGTCTGGACCGTGAACAGCTTCGACCCCCAAGCCATAAGACTGCTAAATAGTTATCCCTTTCCTGCAGTCAATGACCAAAAGCACCCTCTTTGGTCTCATGGGTGGAATAATAAATGAATATATAGTTTTTTTTAAACTACGAAAATATGGTGTTTCTATGTCAAAAGGTTTTGTTATATTTCAGTCTTCTGTGATGTATATAAAGTGCATAATTGGGATGCAAACTCAAAATGTAATACATTTCAACTCTATATCTGACATGGTACAGGTGTCTTCTTTTTTAAGCCCATAAACTTGTGTGTGAGGTGTATACTTTTGCTTCAAAGTAGACTTGTTCAAGACTACTAGCGATCTCTCTTTGTGACCATGATTTAGCCCACTGCAGTAAAAGCTTAACCAAACAGCTACCCGGACTATCTGCATTTGATCCTCCTTTCCACTAACTCTTTTGACTCATCACATACACTGCTGCTGCTCTTTATTATCTATCCTGCTGCCTAGTCACTTTACCCCTACCTCATTTACCTCGTACCCCTCCAGATCGACTTGCTACTGTTACCCCGTGTATATAGCCAAGTTATGGTTACTCATTGTGAATTCATTCCTTGTGTTTTTTTGGGGGGGGAGCTTTTCTATTGTTTTTTAATTTCTCTCTCTGCATTGTTGGGAAAGGTCCGTAAGTAAGCATGTCACTGTTAGTCTACACCTGTTGTTTACAAAGCATGTGACAAATACATTTTGATTTGATTTGACAAAAAGAAACATACACACACAAATGCACAGACACACAAACTCACTCGCGCACACACACACACAAACGCATGCGCACACACAAATGCACACACACCCACTCTCTATTCTGTCCACTACTCTGTGTGTTTACTTGAATTTGTAACAAACAAAATGCTTTGAAGCATTGGATAATTAATTAAAGAGGATCCACTGTTACCAATTAATTAAAGAGGATCCACACATAACACACACACACACACACACTGATAACAGGAGTTTTGATAGGTGGAGTTAGTCAACAGCAATGCATTGTCTAGAAATGACAAGAACCTCTGTCATGTAGAGAATAGGACATTGTGTTGTATACTGTATGTTGCATTAATATAACTGTGGTATAACACAGGCTCAGAGAGTTTTACACACATACACATACAGTTTACAAAATGAGCGCGAACACGCTCGCGCACGCACACACACACACTCGCATGCACACACACACACACACACACACACGCACACACGTACGCATGCACACACACCCACACACACACACTCGCATGCACGCACACACACACACGCACGCACGCACGCACGCACACACACACACACACACACACACGCACACACACACACACACACACACACACACACACACACACACACACACACACACACACACACACACACACACACACACACACACACACACACACACTGACTCAGTGAACTGGGGAGGGCATGTGGCACAGAGTGCGTGATCTTTGGCCTGAGATGATAATGGCAGCTCCTCGTTGGAGTGCTCACACACACACACACACAAACCCCACACCACACCTCACACCACACACACACACACACACACACACACCACACACACAGGGCAGTAACTTTTTAATTCAGCAGCTCATTGTGTGACGGGGAGCAGATGGTAGCAGGATTAGCCAAATGAAAATACACTGGCTAACATTAACACTGTTAATATCTGACAGGGAGATAGACCCCATGCACACACACACACACACACACACACACACACACACACACACACACACACACACACACACACACACACACACAGACACACACACACACACACACACACACACACACACACACACACACAGACACACAGACACACACACGCACACACACAGTGATCCCTCAGGTCCTGTTTGCACCATCTGCATGTTCATGAAGCATTTCAAAGTGGAATTGACTGTGTGTGTGTGTGTGTGTGTGTGTGTGTAGAGGTCTATCTCCCTTTCAGTTACGAACAGTGTTAATGTTGTGCTTGTGTGTGTGTGTGTGTGTGTGTGTGTGTGTGTGTGTGTGTGTGTGTGTGTGTGTGTGTGTGTGTGTGTGTGTGTGTGTGTGTGTGTGTGTGTGTGTGTGTGTGTGTGTGTGTGTGTGTGTGTTCTTCGTGGGGGAGTGCAATCCAACTGAGGTGCGCACAAAACAAAATGATACACATAAAAATGATACACCATGTTGCTTCAATATTCAGCCTGTTGAGTGCCTGCCACCTGGCCACAGCATGCAGGAGGTTACTGTTATCACTGAACACACACACACACATATATACACACATACACTCACAAACACACTCAGGAGTATAGACCTACACAGCGTGTGTCAGTGTGCAGTTTTGCAGCATGTGTATGTGTGCGCACACTCGTGTGATCTCTCACCACCTCTTTCCGCTTCTGACTTCATTTGCATTATCTGCATAATGAGCCTGGTTGGAATTGGCCATGGTCAGGTATAGGAGATCATGTGGTTTAGTAGGAGATGATAATGATTTCACTAATTGGCCTGACCATTACAAGCTGCTCCTCTACATCTACCTCATCTGGAGAGGAGGAAGGTGGGTTGGAGAAGAGGAGGAGGAGAGAGAAAGGGTGGGATGGCGCAAGGAGAGGAAGAGAGAGGGTGGGATGGCGCAAGGAGAGGGAGGGAGAGGGTGGGATGGAGCAGGGAGAGGGAGAGAGAGGGTGGGATGGAGCAGGGAGAGGGAGAGAGAGGGTGGGATGGAGCAGGGAGAGGGAGAGAGAGGGTGGGATGGAGCAGGGAGAGGGAGGGAGAGGGTGGGATGGAGCAGGCAGAGGAAGAGAGAGGGTGGGATGGAGCAGGGAGAGGGAGGGAGAGGGTGGGATGGAGCAGGGAGAGGAGGGGGGAGGGTGGGATGGAGCAGGGAGAGGGAGGGAGAGGGTGGGATGGAGCAGGGAGAGGAGGGGGGAGGGTGGGATGGAGCAGGGAGAGGAGGAGGGACGGTGGGATGGAGCAGGGAGAGGAGGGGGGAGGGTGGGATGGAGCAGGGAGAGGAGAGAGAGGGTGGGATGGAGCAGGGAGAGGGAGAGAGAGGGTGGGATGGAACAGGGAGAGGGAGGGAGAGGGTGGGATGGAGCAGGGAGAGGAGGGGGGAGGGTGGGATGGAGCAGGGAGAGGAGGGGGGAGGGTGGGATGGAGCAGGGAGAGGAGGAGGGAGGGTGGGATGGAGCAGGGAGAGGGAGGGAGAGGGTGGGATGGAGCAGGGAGAGGAGGGGGGAGGGTGGGATGGAGCAGGGAGAGGAGGGGGGAGGGTGGGATGGATCAGGGAGAGGGAGGGAGAGGGTGGGATGGAGCAGGGAGAGGAGGGGGGAGGGTGGGATGGAGCAGGGAGAGGAGGAGGGAGGGTGGGATGGAGCAGGGAGAGGAGGGGGGAGGGTGGGATGGCGCAAGGAGAGGAAGAGAGAGGGTGGGATGGAGCAGGAGAGGGAGAGAGAGGGTGGGATGGAGCAGGGAGAGGGAGAGAGAGGGTGGGATGGAGCAGGGAGAGGAGGGGAGGGTGGGATGGAGCAGGGAGAGGGAGAGAGAGGGTGGGATGGAGCAAGGAGAGGAGGGGGGAGGGTGGGATGGAGCAGGGAGAGGGAGAGAGAGGGTGGGATGGAGCAGGGAGAGGAGGGGGGAGGGTGGGATGGAGCAGGGGAGAGGGAGGGAGAGGGTGGGATGGAGCAAGGAGAGGAGGGGGGAGGGTGGGATGGATCAGGGAGAGGAGGGGGGATGGAGCAGGGAGAGGGAGGGGGGATGGATCAGGGAGAGGAGGGGGGATGGAGCAGGGAGAGGGAGGGGGGATGGAGCAGGGAGAGGGAGGGTGGGATGGAGCAGGGAGAGGGAGGGGGGATGGAGCAGGGAGAGGGAGGGTGGGATGGAGCAGGGAGAGGGAGGGGGGATGGAGCAGGGAGAGGGAGGGAGGGAGTGGGAGAGAGTGAAAGGAAGGAAAGAGGGGAGGATTTGTGTGAGGGGGATGAGAAGAGGGGAGGGAAAGAGGGAGGGGGAGGTAGGGAGGGTAGGGAAGAAGGAAAGGACAAGGGGAGGAAGATGGAAGGAGACGAGAGTCAGAGAAGAATGGGAAGGGAGAGAGGAGGGAAAAGGAGAGAAGAGAATAGAATGAATCCCTCTAATGTACTGCTGTTGTCATGCAGAAAAATCTATCTGCATAAAGACCATAGTACAGGGATCCATCTTTTTCATCTCTCTCTCGCTCTTCTTCATCTCACTCTTACTAAATTCGTTTCTCTCTCGTCTTCATCTCACACACACGCCTTCATTCCCTCTATCTTCATCTGTCTGCCTGTGTGTGTGTGTGTGTGTGTGTGTGTGTGTGTGTGTGTGTGTGTGTGTGTGTGTGTGTGTGTGTGTGTGTGTGTGTGTGTGTGATATTGCCACTGTATCTGCTGCACAGACAAACAAAGGAAGGTAATTCTCTCTCTATAGGACACGGACAGTACACTTCAAAAGAGCAGAGAAAACACACATACACACACACACACACACGCCACACACACGCGCTCCTCCCCTTTATTCTCCCTTAGCCCCCAGGAGTAAGCTGTTTGTGTGTGGAGGGCAGGAGTGTGTGGGGAAGGGTAATGAACAGGATTATAGCTCATCTAACAGCAGTGTGTGTGGCAGTGTGTGTGTGTGTTGCTTAAGATAAACAGCACAAGCAGCTAAACCCATTAGTTGAAACAAAGACTGTTGAAAATATCAAGAACTATCCCTCTCTCTCTCCCTCTCTCTCTCTCCCCCCACCCACCTCTCTCTCTCTCTCTCTCTATCTCTCTCTCAATTCAATTCAACTGGCTTTATTTGCATGGGAAACATATATTTATATTGCCAAAGAAAGTGAAATAGATAATGAACAGTAAACATTACACTCACAAAGATTCCAACGCAATACAGACATTTCAAATGTCGTATTATGTCTATATACAGTGGGGTTGTATTTACAATGGTTATTATTACCCTTTTCTTGTGGCAACAAGTCACAAATCTAGCTGCTGTGATGGCACACTGTGGTATTTCACCCAAAAGATA
The DNA here is from genome assembly GCF_901001165.1 of Salmo trutta. Classification (NCBI taxonomy): domain Eukaryota; kingdom Metazoa; phylum Chordata; class Actinopteri; order Salmoniformes; family Salmonidae; genus Salmo; species Salmo trutta. The sequence goes on from NC_042963.1 coordinate 33,763,753, forward strand.
TGGGAGTTTATCCAAATTTGATTTGTTTTGGAATTCTTTGTGGGTCTGTGCAATCTGAGGAAAATATGTGTCTCTAATATGGTCAGACATTCATCCGGAGGTTAGGAAGTGCAGCTCAGTTTCCACCTCATTTTGTGCTCTCAATAGCAAGGCAATGTTCACTGAGTCTGTACATAGTCAAAGCTTTCCTTCATTTTGGGTCAGTCACAGTGGTCAGGTATTCTGCCACTGTGTACTCTCTGTTTAGGGCCAAATAGCATTCTAGTTTGCTCTGTTTTTTTGGTTGATTCTTTCCAATGTGTCAAGTAATTATCTTTTTTTTAATGATTTGGTTGGGTCTACTTGTGTTGCTGTCCTGGTGCTCTGTGGGGTCTGTTTGTGTTTGTGAACAGAACCCCAGGAACAGTTTGCTTAGGGGACTCTTCTCCAGTTTCATCTCTCTGTAGGTAATGGCTGTGTTATAGAAGGTTTGGGAATCGCTTCCTTTTAGGTGGTTGTAGAATTTAACGGCTCTTCTATGGATTTTGACAATTAGCTGATATCGGCCTAAATCTGCTCTGCATGCATTATTTGGTGTTCTACGTTGTACACAGAGGATATTTTTGTAGAATTCTGCATGCATGGTCTCAATTTGGTGTTTGTCCCATTTTGTGAATTCTTGGTTGGTGAGCGGACCCTAGACCTCCCAACCATAAAGGGCAATGGGTTCTAAAACTGATTCAAGTATTTTTAGCCAGATCCTAATTGGTATGTCAAATGTTATGTTCCTTTTGATGGAGTAGAATGCCCTTCTTGCCTTGTCTCTCAGATCGTTCACAGCTTTGTGGAAGTTACCTGTGATGCTGATGTTTAGGCCGAGGTATGTATAGTTTTTGTGTGCTCTAGGGCAACAGCGTTTAGATTAAATTTGTATTTGTGGTCCTGGCACCTGGACCTTTTTTGGATCCCCATTATTTTGGTCTTACTGAGATTTACTGTCAGGGCCCAGGTCTGACAGAATCTGTGTAGAAGATCTAGATGCTGCTATAGGCCCTCCTTGGTTGGGGACAGAAGCACCAGATCATCAGCAAACAGTAGGGATTTGACTTCAGATTCTAGTAGGGTGAGGCCGGGTGCTGCAGACTGTTCTAGTGCCCTCGCCAATTCGTTGATATGTATGTTGAAGCTGCATCCCTGTCTCACCACACAGCCCTGAGGAAATAAATGTTTGTGTTTTTTTGCCAATTTTAACCGCACATTTGTTGTTTGTGTACATGGATTTTATAATGTCATATGTTTTTCCCCCAACACCGCTTTCCATCAATTTGAACAGCAGACCCTCATGCCACATTGAGTCAAACGCTTTTTTGAAATCAACAAAGAATGAGAAGACTTTGCCTTTGTTTTGGTTTGTTTGTTTGTCAATTAGGGTGTGCAGGGTGAATACATGGTCTGTCATACGGTAATTTGGTAAAAAGCCAATTTGACATTTGCTGAGCACATTGTTTTCACTGAGGAAATGTACGAGTCTGCTGTTATTGATAATGCAGAGGGTTTTCCAGAGGTTGCTGTTTTTTATTTTTCATTTCACCTTTATTTAACCAGGTAGGCAAGTTGAGAACAAGTTCTCATTTACAACTGCGACCTGGCCAAGATAAAGCAAAGCAGTGTGACACAGACAACAACACAGAGTTACACATGGAGTAAACAATAAACAAGCCAATAACACAATAAACAAGTCAATGACACAGTAGAAAAAAAAGAAAGTCTTTCAGAACATCAGCTGTCTGGATTTGGGTGTAGGAGAAATGGGAAGTTGCTGTGGGGGGTGCAGGGCTGTTGACCGGGTGGGCATGGTGAAAGCATGATCAGCCGTAGAAAAATGCTTATTGAAATTCTCAATTATTGTGGATTTATCAGTGGTGACAGTGTTTCCTAGCCTCAGTGCAGTGGGCAGCTGGGAGGAGGTGCTCTTATTCTCCATGGACTTTACAGTGTCACAGAACTTTTTGGAGTTTGTGCTGCAGGATGCAAATTTCTGTTTGAAAAAGCTAGCCTTTGCTTTCCTAACTGCCTGTGTATATTGGTTCCTAACTTCCCTGAAAAGTTGCATATCGCGGGGGCTATTTGATGCTAGTGCAGTACGCCACAGGATGTTTTTGTGCTGGTCAAGGGCAGTCAGGTCTGGAGTGAACCAAGGGCTATATTTGTTCCTTATTCAAAAACATTTTAATGGGGCATGCTTATTTAAGATTGTGAGGAAAGCACTTTTAAAGAATAACCAGGCATCTTCTACTGACGGAATGAGGTCAATATCCTTACAGGATACCCAGGCCAGGTCGATTAGAAAGGCCTGCTCGCTGAAGTGTTTTAGGGAGCGTTTGACAGTGATGAGGGGTGGTCATTTTACCGCAGACCCATTACGGAAGCAAGCAATGAGGCAGTGATCGCTGAGATCCTGGTTGAAGACAGCAGAGGTGTATTTGGAGGGCAGATTGGTTAGGATGATATCTATGAGGGTGGCTGTGTTTACGGATTTGGGGTTGTACCTGGTAGGTTCATTGATAATGATCATGATGAACCTACC